>NC_038244.2:40834410-40962192 GCF_000004515.6 Glycine max
AAAATTATTAATAAATATTAATTGTTAATTTATTAAATTTTATTAGCAACAGGATTCAAATCCAATGACCTCTCCTTTTCAGATTTTTTTTAACCATCAAACTAACCTTATATTTTCATTTTAATATCTCTCACATATCCTGGTAAAAGTCACGTGTAGCTGAGAAAAGGGAAATTACTGTAATGTAACATACACTCTTCCTTTACATAAGCTAGACATATTCCAGCTTATACTTCTTATACTTTGGGAGAGTAAAGTTACTCAGAAGTTTAGGATTTTTCAATATATATATATATATATATATATATATATATATATATATATATATATATATATATATATATATATATATATATATGTATGTTAAGTAATGATTAGTTTATTGGTACTTTAAATGCCTAAGTCATGTATTGATGAATGTGCACAGAAAGAATAACTTTAACAAAATTAGAAATCTTGATTACATGCAATCTACATTATTATATTCCTCTTAAATATCTGACTAGGATCTAGGAGCATACAAATATAAAGTCTAAAAAGAGTAAGTGCTTTGTATATGTCTTATACAAGGGAATATTGTGAGCATTATATTCGATAAAATTCATGTGGAATTCATTAATTAGGAATTAAATTCATTAAATAATTAAAAAGTGATACACTATACTACATCGTTTACTGAATTTTACGGGGTTATTGTTTAATAATATAAAAAGAAAAAAAAATATTATACTATTTACTAACCTTTATCATTGCCCAGTAAAAATAAAAACGAAGTTAAGGGTCAAAGAGTTGCCTACGTGGTTCTGTTATACGTAGCCAAAATCATTCAAACAATGTCAAAGGAAAATACAAGAATCAGAGTTCTTGCAGCATATATATGCGTTTGCATCAGATTGAAGACCTAATTTGTGACTCCAAAGTCACGTACTAGATTTTATTTGGCTCTTGTCTGTATGCATTATTTAGAAATCAATATCTTTTAATCAGAGGACGTAGCGAGGACAACAAAGCAGAATTGCATGTGGCTACTCGATTTCGGATGTCCTTAAAATATTCGCATTCGATTCTTCAACTCTCTATGGACCAATGTTGCGTCCAGGTTCACTTGCTTTACAATATTCCCATGAACAAAAGCAACATTTGCAGCAAAGTGCAGAACCCAATGTAAGGACATACGTAACTCATCAGGTGTCACCTAGTGTCCCTCGAACACTTCAACATGAAGGAGATCCTTTATATATATATATATATATATATCCCCCTCTCAAGTGTGTTTGGGAATTAGTCCCTGGTAGCTAGCATATAGTAGCATTTGATAATATACTTTAATTACTGTTGCAAAATTGTATATGAAAGACTGAATTGAAATAATGTAGGATTGTGCAAAAATAGCCAGCAAAATAATTAAAGGATAATTGAGTATCTTAAAAAATGAGTAAAATAAGACAAGGAATAAGGAGAAAATGGAGAATTTTATTGATACTGCATTCATGCTTTACATCAGACTAATGCCCGCTATTTATAAGTGCAGAAAAGGCAAAAATAAAAAAGGTGGACGGATGATTCTGGATTAAAAGTTTATTACAGAACATGCTGAGCTGACATTCTCAATGGCTCACCCTTTTTGTCCTTTCTGCTCATGTGTATTATCCTCACTCGTTTGATATTTTAACATCCCCCACAAGCTGGAGCATAGTAAATGTCAATCATGCCCAACTTGGAAATAAATGGAACAAAGAATGGAGGAGGTAATGCCTTGGTGAAAAAGTCAGCTAGTTGCTCTTTGGATGAGATTGGCAACAAGCGAAGTACACCCTCTTGGATCTTATTTCGAACAAAGTGACAGTCTATCTCCAGATGCTTAGTCCTTTCATGAAACACCGGGTTAGCAGCTATTCGTAAAGCACTTTGATTATCACAATATAGGACAAGTGCTCTTGTACAAGTAATGTGTAAATCGATCATGTAGCAGATATAGTAACCATTGTAGTTCATAAGCAGCAGTAGAGAGTGCCCTGTATTCTGCCTCGGAGGAAGATCTTGAGACTGTTTGCTGCTTCTTAGCTCTCCAAGAGATCAAAGATGCTCCCAAGAAGAAGCAATATCCTGAAATGGACCTCCTTGAATCTAAGCAACCACCCCAATCAACATCAGAAAATCCTAGTAGCTGGATTTCTGGCTTTCTTGGGAAGAACAGGCCTCGGCCAGGACTGCCTTTGAGGTACTTAACAACCCTACAGGCAGCATTGTAGTGTGTCATACTAGGTTTACTTAAGAATTGACTAAGTTGTTGAGTGGCAAATGTGATGTCAGGCCTAGTGTTGTTCAAGTACAGAAGTTTCCCAATCAATCTTCTGTAGGATGCTACATCTTCATATGGTTTCCCTTCATCTTGATGCAGCCTAGTTGAATGGTCAAGTGGTGTTTTGGCAAGCTTAGCCCCAAGCAAACCAGATTCATGCAACAAATCCAAGCAATATTTTCTTTGACAGATTGAGATTCCTGACTTGGGGCGGGCAACTTCCAACCCAAGAAAATACTTCAACGTTCCCAAATCCTTGATTTTGAAATTGGAATCTAGAATTCTCTTCATTCTAGTGAATTCCTCAATGGAGTTTCCTGCTAGAATCACATCATCCACATAGATAAGAAGAGTTGTGAAACTTTTAACATTCTGAAATGTAAATAATGAGTGATCTGCATTGGATTGTTGATAGCCTTGACTTATAAGCAATGAAGTGAGCTTTTCATACCACTTTCTACTTGCTTGCTTGAGACCATACAAAGACTTAAGCAATTTGCATACTTGATTGGATTTGGAGCATTTGACACCTTGAGGAATAACCATGTAAACATCCTCATGTAAAATCACCATGCAAGAAGGCATTGTTGACATCTAGTTGATGCAAATGCCAACTGTGAGCAGAAGCTATGGCCAGCAGGGTCCTTACTGTGGTGAGTTTAGCTACTGGTTAAAAAGAGTCAAAAAAATCTAGGCCTTCAACTTGATTGTAACCCTTAGCCACCAACCCAGCCTTATATATTTCTATAGATCCATCTGCTCTATATTTCACTTTATATACCCACTTGTTACCAATTGGCTTTACATTTTCTGGTAGATCAACTAGTATCCATGTACCATTCCTCTCAAGAGCATCCAATTCAAACTTCATGGCATTATTCCAGCATTCATGCTTACTAGCTTCCAAGTATGTGTGTGGTTCGGAATTATGTGTGACTAACAGTGAGTAAGCATGAGGTGAAGGTGACAAGTTTGAAAAAGAATGAAATGATGAGATAGGATAGGAAATACCTGAGGCAATTGTATCTACTGAGCTGCTTGAAAGGCTACACACATATTCACTTAAATGTCGTGGTGGATGCCTTTGTCTCTGTGATCTCCTTATATGTTCAATAGCAGCTTTTGCCATATCTGGAGCAGTAGGATTCAGGACAGGTTCAAAATCAAAGATTCCAGCTTCTACGGGTTCTGTATGGATGGTGGTAGGTGATTTAGGTTCTGTTATAGGAGTGAAAGGTGGTGTAGGTTGATGAATAGGTAGTGGAGTGTTATTTTGGTGATGTAAAGTGGATGGTGTGGAATGACAAGTCCAGGTGGACAAGGGCGAGGAAGATTTAAATGGTAATATATGTTCATGGTGAGTGATAATTCTAGAAATGAAAATTTCCCTATTACTGAGATCCAACAAGACAGCTCCTTTCACACCATGTTTATAACCAAGAAAAATGCACTTCCTAACTAGGTGCAAGCTTTGTTCTATGTGACTGCAGTGTGGATGCATAGCATAAGGAACCAAAAAATTTCAAATCATGCAAATTAGGTGTATGTTTATACAAAAAAAAAAAAAAATAAGGTGATTTATCTTTTAGAAGGGTGCTAGGCACCCTATTTATTATGTAAGTAGCATGAAGAATGGCATAGGACCAAAATTCCTTTGGTAATTTTGATTGAAAAAGAAGTGCCCTCCCCACATTGAGTACATGTTGATGCTTTCTCTCAACCCTTCCATTCTATTGTGGGGATTCCACACAACTTGTTTGATGAACTATGCCTTTTGAAGCATAAAACTATGGCATTGTAAATTCAGGACCATTATCAATCCTTATAGCCTTAACTCTTGCATTGTGTTGATTTTCAATTAATTTGATGAATTCCTGGATATACTGCCTCACTTCCCCTTTTGATTTCAACAAAATGATCCATGTAAAACGACTAAAATCATCAACTACAGTCAAGAAATAAGAATGACCATGAATAGATTGTATGGAGATAGGTCCCTAAATGTCAAAATGAAGAAGTTCATAAGGTGAATCTGCTTTGTTTAAACTAACATTATATGGTAATTTCTTATGTCTAACATAATGGCATACATCACAAACTGCCTTTGGATCAACAACAATAAAAGGAAATTCTAAATTCATAGAAATCATCCTAGAAATTGACAAGTGTCCTAGTCTAAAATGCCATAAGGCTTCTTCTGGTAGAGTTTGTATATCAGTTGCTTGAACATTGGAACAAGAGACATGCTTGGCATCAAAAACTAAGTGATATATCCCTTCAAACCTTTCAGCAGATCCAACCATCCTTTGAGATTTCTAGTCCTAAATGAGACAAATTGAATCATTAAATGTGACAACACATTTTAAGGTAGAAGACAATTTTTATACTGAAATCAAGTTTAAAGAAAAATTAGGTACATACAGTACATTTGTAATGAAGAATCCAGGGGAAAAGGAAACAGTACCAGCATGTTTAGCGACTGAAAACTGACCATTAGGTAGTCTTATGCTAATTGGTTTTATCTCATTAAAGGTTTGAAAAATCTTTAATGAAGCACATATATGATCACTAGCACCTGAATCTATGATCCAAGAGCCAAGAGAGAAACTATTGAAAGAGGAAGAGATGTAGATTTTACCTGACTTGTGATTTTCAGCTAGTGAATGACCAACCTGAGTAACTGTGCTGACTTGGTTAGCTATGGTAGCATAATCCTGATTAATACCAGAACCTTGAATCAGACTAAGCAGTTTCTCATATTGCTCTCGAGTGAAACTAGGAGGAACAATATGCATTTCTCCATTAGTTGAGAAATCTCCATTCGAATCTGCAACATCATTACAAGCATGGTTTGCCATTGAGGCATTTCCTTTTTGAAGGTGAGGAGGCAATCCATGCTTCCTATAGCAAGTCTCCACTGTGTGACCATTCCTTCCACAATAGGTACAAATTCTCCTTGATCCCGAGTTTTGTACTGGACCTCTCCCTCTTCCTTATGGCCTCTTATAATCAACAACATTTATAAGGGCCTTAGAATCATCTCCAACAACATAGTTCCCTTGTCTTTCATGTTGAATGACCATAGAAAAAATTTTGTTCATACTAGGCAGTGGATCCATTAGTAGGATCTGAGATTTCACTACTGAAAAATTCTCATTCAAACCAGTCAAAAATCTTATAGCATAATTAAGAGTATGAAAATGTCTGGCATTTCTCATTGCAGCACAGGTGCATTTAATGGTACAGGAACAACATGGAATACGCATATATGTTTAAAGTTCTTCCCAAAGTATTTTTAACTCAGAATAAAATTCAGTGACAGAGAAGGAACCTTGCCTGAGGCCATATATCTCTTGTTGAAGTTCAGAAATTCTGATAAGGTCTCCTTGAGAGAATCTCTCCTTCAAATCATTCCAAACATCAACAACATTTTCCAAAAACACTATGCTTTGACCGATTGATTGTGATACTAAGTTCACGATCCATGAATGTATGATCATGTTGCAACGACTCCAAGCTTTATAACTTGGATCAAAGCTACCAAGAATGGGTATACTCCCATCAAAAAACTCAAATTTGTTTTTAGCACCCAAGGCGCGTCTCATAGAACGAGGCCACGCATGGTAATTAGAGCCATTCAACACAGAAGTGACTACTACAGATAAAGGTCCATCTCTTGCATGGACATAATACGGGCTGGAAAGGTCTTGCGATGGATCTATATGACCACCTCCATGATTGTTGTTGCCGGAACCACCTGGACGAGCCATCAGAGTGACGCAGTCAGAGAGCTAAATACTCTGGTACCATCTTAAGAAATGAGTAAAATAAGGCAAGGAATAAGGAGAAAATGGAGAATTTTATTGATATTGCATTCATGCTTTACATCAGGCTGATGCCTGCTATTTATAGGTTAAGAAAAGGAAAAAATAAAAAAAGGTGGATGGATGATTCTGGATGAAAAGTTTGTTACTGAACCTGCTGAGCTGGCATTCTCAATGACTCACCCGTTTTGTCTTTTTTGCTCATGTGTATTATCCTCATTCGTTTGATATTTTGACAAAGTATTCATTTTGTTTCCTGAAAGTATGAGATAATGGCAGATTGATAACTGAAAGATGAAAAATTTAAATTTAGTTTTCGAATATGCAAAAAATACGACAAATTGATACTATGGTTAAATTCATGAAATCATTTTGTCATTAAATTGTAATGTTTAAGAACCAATTTGACAGTAAATTATATTTTTATGATCAATTTGACATTAAGTTACAAAGATTAAGAATTAATTTGTCATTAAAATATTATTCACATGACCAATTTTTGGCACTTTTTGTATATTTAATAACTAAATTTAAATTTGGGAGTTTTTGTACAACTGAAATCAATATGTCACAATCTCACGTATATAAGAACTAAAATGAGTATTTATCCATAATTAAAAGCTATGACTAGATTTCAGTTATGCTCTAAATGAAGTTAGCTAACTTGTGACTTTAGTCTCACTCAAGAAAGATGTATACAACTCAAGATATAATCGAATTAGTGAGGAAAATCAAGCTGTTAGAATTATATAGCGAGTTCATGTTCCTTCTAATTTTTAGTATAGTAAACAACCAAACTAGCTGTTATGGAGACACGATTTATTAAAAGAAAGGTTTTTTTTAAGAGACAATTTATCAAGAGCTGCTATGGAGCCAATAGAAATTTAAGTGTTTTAATACAATTTTTTTTAGGGGTTTAGAGTTTTTTTTATATGTGAGCATTAAACTTGTACTATTAGATTTATAATAGTGTATAAATATTATTCTACCAATTGAATTAAACTATTCATCTTTTGGATTAAAAGTTAAATGAATTTGAACTCACGAAAGAAAAGTAGAAAAACTCATCAAATAGAAATTCATTACGAAAAAATAACAATACCAAAATTGATCGATACTATCAAAAACCAATATTAATATACTATTCATATGTGATCTTTTAGAGGAATATTTATGTGACTATATAATTAACAGGGGTTAGTGTAGCCTAAGGTTAGTCTTTTATTACATAATGAATTAGGTTCGAATCTCTATTAAAAAAATATTTATATTTATTATTTGATCATGTATTAAATAAAATTGTTTTGTTTTAATTATAAATTTTATCATCAAATTTTTATTATTTTATAAATTTTATCACTTATTTAATTTTTGTAAATTTTACCATTCAATTTTTTTTATGAATTATAAAATTTATCATTCGATTTTTTTATCATACTAAAATGTTGGTAATAAAATAATGCAAAAAGTTATTTTTCTAAATTTTTGTACATCGGTTATAATTATAATCGATGTAGAGAAGTGACTTTTTACATCGATTTTGATTATAACCAATGTAAAAAATCATTTTTCTACATCAGGTATCGTTATACCCATAAATGCTAAGAGTCAAAATCATCTTTTTTTAGTAAAAAGTTTTTCAAAACCACCTAGTTGATATATAATTTTACAAAACTACCTAGTTTGGTAAAAAAAAAAGTCCATCAATGGTAAAATGTATAAAAATTAAAAACTTTGGAGGTAAAATTTGTAAACCTAGAACTTGAATGATACAATTTATAAAATAATAAAAGTTAAATGATAAAATTTATAATTAAGCTAAAAGGAAATATTTTTGGGAAACCAAAAAAAAACTTCCAACCCAGCCGTTTGAGGTTTAATGTAGTATAGATCCCTTCAACTGAGTAGGAAGTAGGAATAAGAGGCATTAAGGACACTCAAGTGAAATTGAAACTGCAATTTATCTTCTAAGGAATATGCAATTGCACTTGAGAAGATGACAATCCCCGTCCAAAAATTTACCTTGAGAAGAATTGGAGCATCGAGGTGATCAGGCAAAAAAGGTTCATAAACATCTAAAGCAAGAAGCTAATTCTTCAGCAGTGGAATGGTTGATAAATTAACAAACAGGGATACAAGAATATTGGTATGTGCAAAACCTCACCAAACAATAGACATGCATATAGATAACGGAATCAGACAAGGAAGAATGTGAGTAATTATAAAGGCATTATAGCTAACAGGGAATACAGATACATAAAAATAATAACAATGTAAAATTTTAATCTGTAGTTCAGTAGAATGTACGATGCAATAATCAATTCATGAAATGTAAAATGACAATGCAGGATCTTGGAGTTCAGCTGAACAGATAAACGAGAGTTTCCCTTAATTAAATAAAATGAAATATGTTTCCTTGTTGGTTTCCAATGTACACACAAATAGCCTTACAAGTAATAAAATGAATTTGATTAAATTCATACTTTGTTGTTTAGTGTTAGTTGTACCCAAAAGTTCCCCCAAACACTTCACTTATATAAGACTATTCTATCTAAAGGGTAATACCAAATAGAACTAGGTCATTCGTGAAGTGCTCAGAGGAACTCCAAGAGACAGCCAACATTTGATCTGAGTCATGTTTCATGGCTAGGCATAGCACACAAAGGATGCTATTTATAGGAGAGAAATATATATATATATATATATATATATATATATATATATCCAGAGAACAACTAAATAATGGAGAAGTGGACATGGAGATAAAATTTGTGCCTAGTACTGAACCTGGTCAGGATGTCTGCCAAGATCCTAATTGCTCTGAATGATAAAATGTGTTGCCTCAAAAGTTATTCTAACTTCTATCCCTCAAAAGCTAACAGAAGATCAATTCTCGATCCCTCTAAGTCATTTTAATATCTCACGCACTAAATAATATAAGTCACGTGTAGCTGGAAAAAGGAAAAAACTACTGTAATGTAACATACAGTATTCTTCCTTATACATATATAGGCATATTCCAGCTTATTATACTTTGGGAGAACAGTTACTCCGAAGTTTAGGACTATTCAAAATATGAACTAATGATTAGTTTATTGGTACTTAAATACCTAAGTCTTTTAACAAATCAGGATTCATAAGTACAATCTAAATTATTATTCCTCTTAAATATCTAAATAGGATCTAGGAGCATACAGATATAAAGTCTTAAAGAGTAAGTACTTTATAGATGCCTTTTACAAAAGAATATTGTGAGCATTATTTTTTTTTCAGCATATTGTGAGCATTATACTTATACATTTTTTTAAAAATAGCTACTTCCGTCAATAAAAGTGTGAGTTGGTGATTAGACATGGCAACGGGACGGAGATAAGTATGGTCTCCCTAGTCTCCGACCTCGACTCCCCAACATATATCCATACCGGTTCCCGATATTTGATAAGTTAAAATTTGTTACTCCATCCCCGTACCCATCGGGTATCGGGTATCCCCGTCCTTGCCCCGTCCCGAGTTTAGATTTGTAAATTTATTTTGTAAAAAAATTATATTGAAAATCTGATTTTAAAAAAAAATTAATTGTTATACATTTATTTTTAACTACTTGTATTTGCAACACATTTGTCTACAAAAATCATCAAGAAAAGAATCTTAAATTATGTAAAAATCATAAAAAAAATAACAAGTAATTAATAAAATTTTAATAATCTCATCATCGGGGCGGATGCGAGAATGGGTATGGGACGGGTAGTGACATCCCCATCCCCAACCCTGATTAAAAAAGTCAAATAATCCCCGAACTTGTACCTGGTCAACTCAGGTATTCCCTGTCAAAATTGGAACGGGTTTGGACGGATACCCACGAATACGAGTTTCATTATCATGCCTATTGGTGATAATTTTGCGAGTTAATGAAAATTCTGATTTGTTCATTGAATATGTAAGAAATATGATAATTATGGCATACCATTAAGTTTTGAGACCATTTTGTAAATTAAGCTTTGATGTTTATGAATTAATTTGACATTAAGTTATATTTATTGATGATCAATTTGATAGTAAATTAAAAAAATTGTGAATCAATTTGGCATAAGCTATACAATAGAATAAAATTATGCACTTTTTACACATCACTGACTAAATAAAAAAAATGTTGTAACATAAACTAATTTATCATCACTTTACATTTCTCAAGAACAAAAGTGTTTATTTACACCTTCTTTTATCTAATGAAATTCATGTCAAATTCATTAGTTAAGGAATAAAACTCATTAAATAATTAATAAGTGATACTACATAATTTACTGAATTTTACGTGATTGTAATTTAATAATAAAAATGTTAATAATATATTAATATATATTTATGAACCTTTTTCATTGCCCAATAAAAATAAAAAAGTTAAATAATTATTTTAATCCTTAAAAATATAAATCGGTGACATACAATTTAGTTTCTTGAAAGAATAAATATTCTGATTTAATCATTAAGTATATAAAAGTACACTAATTACGTCATGTGTACAACTTAATGATATGTAACTTCATTTCTAAGTTTTATAATTTAATATAAAATTAATTATCAAAAAATTTAATTTAATTTTAAATTAATCATTGAACATCATAATTTAATAATAAAATGGTTCAAGAAGCTTAATGGCCCGATATAAATATGTAATTGTCATACTTTTTAAATATTTAAGAATTAAATCAGAATTTTCGTTCTTTTAATTTAATTAGAAACTAAATTATTGCCAATTTCCACTTTGAGATACTAAATGATTATTTGTCCAAATAAGTTAGTGTCAAAGAGTTGCCTTCGTGGTTTTGTTCTAAGTAGCCAAAATCATTCAAACAATATCAACAGAAAAAAGAAAAAGAATCAAAGCATTCTTGCACTATGCGTCACTTCTAAAAAAAAAAAAACTATCAAAGATGATTCTATGGCACTTTCCACAATGGTTTCGAAACGGTCTTTAAGGCCGTTATCGTGAAAAGTAAATATTTTTATGATGGTTTTTAAACAATCTTATAAGATTTTTTTTTACATCGATTATCTTATAAATTGTCTTAAATTGTAGTGTTTATTGTTTAAAAATGTGAAAAAAGATAAGATTGTAAGACGATTTTCTTTAAAACTAATATTTTTTATGTTTATTTAGTTTTACAATAAATTAAACCCAACGTGCAATTTCAAACCGGTTTATAATAATAATAATAATAATAATATTATTATTATTATTATTATTATTATTATTATTATTATATAATAGTTAACGGTCTGTACGGAGAAAGTTTTATTATTATAAAACCATGTCAATTAAACACATAGATTAAACTAACTAATAAATAGAATCCATGTGAAGAAAACCAAGATAAGAATATGGTTACCTTATATTAAATGTTTCCTTGAGTTGTCCTCAAATCGAATTAGCAGAAAAATTTCCCCCAACTTCCATTATTGCATCTATTTCATATTTCATATAGGTACCAATCATCCAATGTCACAAATAAAACCTGAGATTAAAAAATAATTATGTCAAACAAAGTAGTATTTCCTTATGTTCTTACCTTAGAATGATAGTTTAAAACTATTTACATTTTGTATGTGCATAGATTATTTACTATTTCCTTACTATACTGTTCTTACCTTTGACTACAGAGTTGGAGATAGGATCGGGAAGACCATTGATAATGTGAGCATATGAGACATTTGGTGCTAATCATATTTGCATTGCTTGATTTATAATAGTTTCTGTGTTTGCTTTTTGTTAATGGATTGACAAGGGCATCAATTCATCCCAAATAGTAAAGTTAAAACGGAAGTTTGAGTATCATATCCATAAGAAATTTGTTTGTACTTAAGTAGATGGATATTTAATTAAGAAAAAGATTTGAAAAATGTAGTAGAAAACAGTAAATTAAATTGTTGAAAATTAAATCAAACAAGAAAAAGAATTAAACATGAATTTAAATTAATTAATTAAAGACAGAAAAGATGAGAAAATCCAATAATATTGTAGAAGGAAATTCAGAAGATAAAAATGTTGGGAACTTAGCCTACCAGAGCTACTCCTTAATGTAATGTTAATGATTTTTTTCTATTTATAATTATTCCAATTTACACCAGCATCTGCTAATATACTCTAACTTCGATCCCCTGCATGAAAGAGCCTAATTTATCTATTTTCTCTCCCAAATCCCTTTGTAGAGCTAAAATAGTAAATTGCATTAAGAATAGAGATGTATAACAGACTAAACAAATATCAACCTATCCATAGTGATGAGAAAAGATGAGAAAATCCAATAATATTGTAGACAGAAATTCAGAAGATGAGAATGTTGAGAACTTAACCTACAAGAGTTACTCCTTGATGTAATGTTAATAATTTTTCTCTATTTATAATTATTCCAATTTACACAAGCATCTGCTAATATACTCTAACTTTGATCCCCCGCATGAAAGAGTCTAATTTATATATTTTCTCTCTCAAATCCCTTTACAGAGCTAAAATAATAAATTGCATTAAGAATAGAGATGTATAACGGGCTAAACAAATATCAATCTATTCATAGTGATGACTTTATTTAGATACCCTTTCCTAGTTCTATTAGAAAATAATGTTTCCCAACACTATCCCTAAAACTTACCATGCAAATGGGTGATCAAGCCGCAAGCAATAATATTAAGCACAATAAAGGATAATGCAAAAGTAATATTCATAAATAGATAGGAAGAGAAATTACATCAAGAGTAGTTGGCTACTAAGTTCCCAACAAAGGGGGTTTAGCCTCTCATTATCATGGAGGCTTTACAATTGCAAGAGGGGAATATTTAATAAAGGGGGAAAAGATAAAAAAAAAAAAGGAATGGAGGGAAGGAATGACTCTCATTGTTTGCTTCTCCCTCTTCTAGCCTTTCCCTTCTATAAGAAACTGTATTTTGTAGGAATTCTTGTGTATCTTCTCCTTCTTCTCTATTCTTCTTTTATAGGTGCAGATTAACGGGCTTTTGAATTAGTTTGATTTCCTTAATTAGTTATTCTTTCATTAATTATTATGTTTTCCTCAATTAGTCTTCTTTCCTTAATTAGCTCTTATTTCCTCAATTAATTTTCTTTAGTCTTCTTTCCTTAATTAACCCTTCTTTCCTTAATTAGCTTGCTTTCCTTAATTATTCTTGCATTTTTGGGCTTTATTTTACTCACAAAGTTTCATAAATCCATCACTTTTAATATTCTCTGCACAAAAACTTAAATAATGTTAATTTAACAATTATTTACTCAAAAAGGAAAAATTATAAGAGAAAAAAATATGAATTCCTATATAATTTAACCCCAAAATGTACTCATAATTAGCCATTATCAAACTCCTTCAAATTTAAATCTTTGTTTGTCCTCAAGCAAAAGGAAAAAGTTCAGAGTTTACCAATCACAGTTCATGAGATAACTGAATACATTCCAAAAAGCTTCATTGGTTAATTCTCAAGTTCACAGTTGTCATAAGTTCATGAAAAGAGCAAAACAAGGTGTACTTCAAATGAAATGGTTAGCAAGAATGACAGATCACAAGGAATAATCACCAAACATGTCCTCACAAGGCTAGTGTTTCTCTCAATCCCAGAAGTGTCTCAGTAAAAGTGTTTGAATTATAACAAATGAATAGTAAAATTCTCAACTTTGCACATCATCTTAGTGAATGCTATCACACATGCATAATGTGGATCACTAAGGACTTTATTAGGCTTGTAACGTGGCTGGGCTAGCAAAGAAATCATGATTTTTCTAGGAATCAAAGCTTAGAATCTAGGAGAGCATTCATTCCCCCAAATTAATTACAAACCATAACTTAGAATTTTTCACAACACCAACCTTATTGCTTTGCTACTCTTTTCAGCACCTTTATTTTCTTTGAAGATGGTTTACCCCAACTTTTATTCTTTAAAATAACAACTTTTTTTTCATTTTTTTTGCAAATGTAAAATCATTCATACTGGGATGAAATAATACCATATTTTTAACTCAATTTAACTTGTGTTGTATATTTATTTTTTTGCAATAGAAAATCACCCAAAAATATTCCCCCAAATTTGGGACAAATTTGTCTGGATCCATGAGTACTCTCATACAACCTAAGAAAGGGTAGTTAGTGAATATCACATTTTGGGCTTGTGAATGTATGAATACATGATTTTTATGATGCCAAAGAAGAATCAAACAAAGTTGCTTCAAAGGTTAAGCATTGCTTCAAGATTAATACGAGGTTGCTTCAACAAACAAAGTCTTGCTTCAAGATTAACTCAAGATCAAGTCTTGCCTCAAAACAAAGTGTTTGCAAGACATCCAAGGCTCTGGTAATTGATTACCAAGTAGTGTAATCGATTACCAGAAGACAATTTTGAAAAAATAGCTTTTAGAAGGGTTTTGAAATTTGAATTTAAAAGTTGTAATCAATTACCAGCAACGGAACTCTTGAAATTCAAATTCAAAAGTCATGACCCTTCAAAATATAACTGTGTAATCGATTACCAAAAACCTGTAATTGATTACTAGTGAAGAATTTCAGAAAAAAGATTTTTTGAAAAGACACATCTCTTCAAACCATTTTGAAAAGGCACGAAGGGCCTATATATATGTGTGTATAACTTCAAAAAACAAGAGACAAATATTCCAAGAGAACTTCGTTGTCAAATGCTCTCTCAACAACTCTTGGGAAAACACTTGCAAATCTATTGAGAGTTCATCCAGGAACTTGAAATTGTATTATCCACTCTAAAGGAGAGAAATCTTTATATTCTTCTCAGAAAGTCAATTGTAATTAAGAGACTGATTGTCTCTTGAATTGTGAGTTTCCTGAACACAAAGGAAAATGATTCCTTGGGTGTTCAGAAGTTGTAAAAAGGATTTTTACAAACATAGTGGAAAATCTCAAGTGGGTTGCTTGAGGACTGGACGTAGGCACGAGAAGTGGTCGAATCAGTATAAATTGAATTTGCATTTCTTTCTTCCTTTATCTTATTTATTTTATTGCCATCAATTTTGTCTTTCACATTTAAAGAACATTATTAAATTGAGTGTTGCTTCTTCTTCTGCATTTTGAGTCTATCATTTATAAGGGGGTCAAAAGTTTGTTAGTGGGAAATTTTGAAACTTAATTCACCCCTCTCTTAAGTTATTGAGGTCACTTGTCCAACAGGGCTTGGGTTCTAATGACAAAAAATTTCACATTAGGCTCAAAAAGGGTGCAAGGGATGCATTCATTCACAGGATGACTTTTTGGCTAAGTAGTTGAAATAAAGTAACAAGCAAGGCCTTGATCATCTCCACATCATACATACAATTCAAGCAATCCAAGAATCATGCAAAATCAGGAAATTAGAATCAGTCGTTCTCTCACAGTTGAAAGTTCACACAACTTACCGATTTTCATTGAAGTATGAAGGTTCTCATTCCATGCTTTTCTATCCAAAATACTAACATTTTCACTCTTGTATTGTTAGTTCACACTCCATCACTTACACTAACGCCTGCTATCATGAGAATCAACCATTCACAGAATTACTCATTAGTACGCAGTTAGTCTCACTCATGCAATCGGTTCACTCAAAATGTGTTGCAACTAATCAATAAGTATCCACCTCTCTATCATGCATCAAACTAAATTAAAACTATTAAATGACTAAATTTAAACTACTGAAATTAGATTATCGTAAATGCAAGAATTTAAAATGAGAATAAAAGAAAATGAAACCAAAACAAAATAAATAAAGACAAATAAAGAGAATTAAAGAAAAATCCTTATCAAAATGGGCTTCAATCTTATGTGGGCCCTGGATCCCAAGCTTCATGTGCAATAGTGATGCTCGCAATGAAATCATCATCAGCTCCATTTTTACCTACGTCAAAGGTGTCACCCCCTCTACAAAAGCCTTTGGTTTCATGAATTTAACATGAATTTAATCCAATAATATGAGAAAACAGTAAATTAAATTGTTGAAAATTAAATCAAACAAGAAAAAGAATTAAACATGAATTTAAATTAATTAATTAAAGACAGAAAAGATGAGAAAATCCAATAATATTGTAGAAGGAAATTCAGAAGATAAAAATGTTGGGAACTTAGCCTACCAGAGCTACTCCTTAATGTAATGTTAATGATTTTTTTTCTATTTATAATTATTCCAATTTACACCAGCATCTGCTAATATACTCTAACTTCGATCCCCTGCATGAAAGAGCCTAATTTATCTATTTTCTCTCCCAAATCCCTTTGTAGAGCTAAAATAGTAAATTGCATTAAGAATAGAGATATATAATAGACTAAACAAATATCAACCTATCCATAGTGATGAGAAAAGATGAGAAAATCCAATAATATTGTAGAAGGAAATTTAGAAAATGAGAATGTTGGAAACTTAACCTACCAGAGCTACTCCCTTATGTAATGTTAATGATTTTTCTCTATTTATAATTATTCTAATTTACACCTGCATATGCTAATATACTCTAACTTTGGTCCCTCGTATGAAAGAGCCTAATTTATCTATTTCCTCTCCCAAATCCCTTAGTAGAGCTAAAATAGTAAATTGCATTAAGAATAGAGATGTATAACAGGCTAAACAAATATCAACATATTCTTAGTAATGACTTTATTTAGATATCATTTCCTAGTTGTATTATAAAATAATTTTTTCCAACGCTACCCCTAAAACTTACCATGCAAATGGGTGATCAAGCCACGAACAATAATATTATGCACAAGAAAGGATAATGCAAAAGTAATATTCATAAATAGATAGGAAGAGAAATTACATCAAGAGTAGTTGGCTATCAAGTTCCCAACAAAGGGAGTTTAGCCTCTCATTGTCATGGAGACTTTACAATTGCAAGAAGGAAATATTTAGTAAAGGGGAAAAAGATAAGAAAGGGAATGGAGGGAAGAAATGACTCTCATTGTTTGCTTCTCTTTCTTATAGCCTTTGCCCTCTATAAGGAATTATATTTTGTTGGAATTCTTGTGTGTCTTCTCCTTATTATCTCTTCGTCTTTTATAAGTGCATATTAACAGACTTTTGAATTAGTCTGATTTCCTTAATTAGTTCTTCTTTCCTTAATTATTTTGTTTTTCTTAATTAGTCTACTTTCCTTAATTATCCTGCATTTCTAGGCTTTTTTTAACTCACTAAGCTTCATAAAATCCATCACTTTTAATATTCTCTGCACAAAAACTTAAATGATGTTAATTTAATAATTATTTGCTCAAAAAAGAAAAATTATAAGAGAAAAATTACAAACTCTTATATAATTTAACCACAAAATATACTCATAATTAGCTGTTATCACTTTTCACCACTCCCTTGCCATTTTATTCAGATTTGCATATTAGAAAAAAAAATGTAAAGTTTCCAATATGTAGAGCTCATATATAGTGACACTAAATTCCATTAAAATTCTTGCGTAGAATTATTTTTTACTAGTTGATAAAGTAAAAAATATATATATTGATAATGCATGGAAATTAAACTTAATTTTTCGTTCAATGAAATAAGAAATTGAAAGTGGGTTTGCCAACAAAATTCATGTTACTCGTGGCCATGTATCATCACCCGTGAGCATCATGTCATTTTCATCATCTGTGAAAGTAACAAACCCATTTGTCTTGTGAGCGCAGCTCTCCTCTGATCTCAAGCAATTTCTCAAGTTCATACGTGAGATCGTAATAGTCACTCAACGTGGTCAAGTCAAACGCACGACCAACAACAACACCTAAGCTTGCATTTGCACCTTAAGAATATTAAAGTCAGCATATCCCTCAACTAAGAAACCATTATAACTTAATTAAAACATGAAAGTGAAAATTGAAGGAAAAAAATTGGTTATTAGAGAATGTGACACTCTTGACTCCAACCTACCTACCAATATTGTTAACCATTAACCATAATTCTTGAAAGATGACCAAATTTCCTACCTTTTTACATTATTTGACTTTGCTCATAAATATGAAAGGAATATTAGATTATTTCACTTCACACAAGGTTGACAATGTGTACCTTGGTACGCACCCTCATGGATGGTATTGTGGCCTGCTTGTTCTGCCACTCATTTGGTGACGCCAAAAAAATAATTTGCTTTTGGCCCTTGTTGGGCAGTGAATAGTTGGAAGTATGAACCTTTGAAGGAGTAGAAAGCAAATGCCTCCTTGGTTGACCTTATCACATTAATGAAAGGGATAAGAAAAATTCACAGTAATAAAGCAGATATGAGTACTATGTCTCTAGCATTCTTCATTTGATGCAAATCACAATATTCATTCATTCATTCAGAATTTGAACAAGCAACTAAAATTTACTGCTCATATCAAAACCAATTTACCCATATATGTATGTGTATGCACGCTTAAACTTCCACTCAAATCCATGAAGATCCTTTGCTGTCCTGAGTAGAGGTTGCTTGAGTCATGTCCTACAATATACTAATAAAAAGTATTTAAAATTTAGGAAATTTTCATTTTTTCTTTTTCAAATCTATTAAACATGTACATTCACTCATTCAGTCTCAGTTAAAGGAAACTCAAAAGACCTAAATACCAATGCAGGCAAGCACTCAGTAGCATGCTTCCACAAAATTGAAAATCCTCCATGTGTTAAGCTTGTAAGTTTTAACACCCATTTCTCAACTAAAAATCTATTTCATCGACACAAGATGTTTTTTCAAATCATAAAGAAGAATGAGACGGACACAAACCAATAATGAAGGGAAACTCTATTAAGAAAAAAAGTGTGACTCAATAACAAAACAGATGGACAAGACTAAACCATAAAAGGATAGGAGACACATATATTCTCACATCTAATTCTAGAAGCATAGCGATGCAAGCATAAACCTCATCAGGGTATGAGAAATGAGGGTTTTACCAACAAGAACATGATGTCTCTCGACTCTCTGCTGCGCTCGCAGAAATCGACCAGCCCTTCTAGCACCGAGGCTTGCACGAGCAGGAAAAGGTTCTTCATGAACCCTAACAGCACCGCAAGTAGCAACTGTGCCAGACCTTGAACCCTGCATGCACCAGCATTGAAGCACAGCAACACCAGCCACACGTCGTCGAGGTTAAGGTGCATGAGTGAGGCGATGAGGGCCTCCACGATGAGGCTGGTGCGGGGACGAGAAGAGGGTAGGTGAGAGGGTGAAAGGGGAGTGAGTGAGGGTCTGAACATTTAATTTGCAAATTAAAATAGTATACAAAATGCGACGATTTTACAAAAAAAATTGTGGAATGTTGCGTTGAATGCAGAATTCCACGATGGTTTTTGTAAAACCGTCGTCGTTGAACTTTTCCTGTTTACAAAATTACCATTGCGATATATTATAAGACGATTATTTAGAACTGACATCGTTTTGGCGTTGTAGAATGCACTCTTTTTAGTAGTGTGTATGAATCAGTGAATCATCAGTGAATCACATTAAAGACGCATTTTGTGACTCCTAAGTTTTGTTCACACAATTTGAAGTACTAGATTCCATTTAACACTTGTTCGTGTGCATTCAAAAAAATATTAATGTCTTTAATCAGAGGACATAGCGAAGACAACAACGAAAAATGGCATGTGGCTACTCGATTTTGGATGTCCTTACAGTATTCTCAATCGATCCTTCAACTTTCTATGGACCAATATAATATTGCGTCCAGGTTCACTTGCTTTCACCTTTGACAATACTCTCATGAATAAATGCAACATTAATTTGTAGCTTAGTGCAAAGACCAGAACCCATTGTAAAATAGTGGGGTTAGCCATACTCTCCCATGCATGCAATTGCAAGGCATATATACAGGAACGAAACCAAAAAAATATATTAAGGGGGCAAAAATTTAGTACATGATAAAAATTAATCATAACTAACTTTTATCATTAATAATTATCTAAAATTTAGTATAATAAATAAATAAATAGACTTAAATAACTTTTTAGTACCAGTAAAATAGGCTATTTTAATTTTGCTAACTAAATTATCTTTTTTTTATTTTATTTTAGTACCCAACATATTTTTTATATTTGATTTTACTATCCATCATTAGGGAGATTCCATAACCAATGATGTGACTAACGAAATGATACGTCATTTTCATGATAGGTACCTTATTCAAAAGGCATATAAAAATTTGTCAGGTACCAAAATTAAACAAAAATAATAATTAGGTACCAAAATATAAAAAAAATAAGTAATTTATTTATCGTCGTTATTGCACCATATGAATTCTTTGCTACCTTCTTCATCCTCTTCCTCAGCATGATACTCCTAGAACCCCTAGGGCATTTCGAGTGACACTTGAAAGATTCTAGCAGCACAACAACCTCAATGACAACATGAGTTGTAATGAAAAATCTATTGGTTGAGCAGCTGCAAGCATCTAATTTTGGGGAGCATGTTGGACAAAATGTCGTGGAGAATGTCATCACAATGGAAGTAGAGGAAGACAACAAAATTGACCTCAGGAGGCACCTAAGTAGGGAATCTTGTGATTATGTTGTTAACAGTAAAAGTAAGATGGGTAAAAATTTGCATGAATTGGAATGAACAAATACAACATAGAAGAGACATTAAGTGGGGTGAGTTGAGGTCCATATCTAGTGACAATGATGACGATAATTAATTGTTTTGGGAGCTAATTAGGAGTGCCACAACAAAAAATAGGAAAAAGAATGATGCAAAGAATTCGTGTAGTGGAATGACGATGATAATTATTAATATTTTTTGGTTTTAAGTTTAAATAACTTTTTGATACTTATAAAATGGGGTGTTTTGTTTTGGTGGCTAACCTTTATTTTTGTTTGATTTTTTATATGACAAATTTTTATTTTTGAAAAAGTTTTTATTTTATTATTTTGGTACCAAACCTTTATTTTTGTTTTATTTTAATCCTTGATAAATTTTTACTTTTGAAAAAGGTATCTGTTATAAAAATGACATGGTTGTTGAGTTAACAATTTTTAAATGACTTGAACTTGCTGATGTGGTGCTTCCTTAGCCACATTAACAATTAACGCAAAAGCTGACTAACAATGGATAGTAAAATCAAACATAAAAGTATGTGATACTAAAATCGAAAAAATAATAGTTTAGTTAACAAAATCAAAACCGTCTATTTTACAAGTTTAAAAAAATTATTTAAGTCTTAAAAAATATTAGATCATATGAAAGGAAACATAACTACCTTTAATACAAGTTCATAATGAATTTTTTGAAGTTTGTGGCATAGGAGAGTGTGGACAGATTAAAATCATTACTGTCTTATTTCTGTAAAGAATAATAAAAAAAAGACATTTTTTTTAGTTATCACACTTCAATTGTATTAAGAATTAATTTATTATAAAGAAAATTCATTTATCTACCAAATTATAAATATTGTAAATCTTTATTTAACAATAGACAGTAAATAAAATTATTCAAAAATAAAGATAATTTAAATAAGAATAATTGCTTAACTATATCTATAATTTTGAAATTATTTTTGGTTATCATGAAATCATTAATGCCTCAAAACACATAGCCTACAAAATCTAACCCTACTGTCAATTTCCTAAAGCGTTTCACTAAACCCATACATAGCCCATTATGTGAGGAAATTTCATGCTACATTGATTCAACATCACTAGATTAACTAGTGATTTTCAAAATCACAAATAAAAATACAATGATAACCCCTAGATACAACGGAAATGTGTACTCTTCAAAAACTTCTCCACTATCTTGGCCTCGTCCAACTTTTTCAACAAAATCTTCATACTTTTCTTATCACGCTGATAAACCATTTTCTATATATGCATACTGAGATGTGAGTTTTTGCTCTATTTTGTCTAATCAGTGGCATATTTCCCTGGCAAAACTCACAATTTTTGTTGAAGTTTGCAACAGAGACAGGTGCTCAGCTGGAAAAGTGTGAAAAAAGCCCAAAAGATGCCTATTTCAAGCCAAGTAGAGTTTTTCTATTAATTATAAATAGAATACTGAAAGTATTAGTTAGGCTTACTTTTGTTCTATTTTGAAAATAACAACTCTAAGCAAGGCAGTGAGAGTGAAAGAGACCACCAGGCTTTGGAAGAGTGTGAAGAACATCACGGAAGTTTCAATTTGTAATTGTTCCTTTCCCCTGTTCGATCTCTATGCTTCTTGTTGTAATTTTATGCATCCCTGAACACATGTCTAGCTAATTTTTTGCTTATTACATCTCCTTCATTTTTTTTCTTAAAAATTCCAAATTCTTTTTTGGCAATTTTACACTGCCAAATAATTAGTAGCACCTTAGAATGGCTAGATAATATCTCGAACCAATAATATTTTAGCACCTGACTACTCTTACATCAAACTAGTAGCCCAAAAAGTATGGTGAGTGCAACATTATCACTTATTGTTGATATTTGATGAGAGAACTAAAAATAATGATGAACATAATTGTTGGATTGAGACGGCAAAAAATTATTGAGATTGAAAGTGAATTTCTTGATGAAGAAGATGAGGAACTAAGATCAATTATAAAAAAGTTGAGAGAATAAAAGTAAATTTTATAAAAAAATAAAGGATTAAAAATATAATTTAACAAAAAAAAATACCCATTGCAACTCATGTAAGTGGTTGTCGCATACGGTGATAATTGATGATAGTGATCAAATATTTTAATGAAGAAATAATTGAAGAATTAAGACCAGTTAAAATATTAATTAGAAAAACTAAAACTAAAATTTCAAAAAAGTTCTGCAACCAAAAAGATAATAAGCCCTAATAATAATTGCAAACTTGTAAGCTGTAGTTCACTAGCATGCACTGTGCAATAATCAATTGTGAAATGTAAAATGGCAATGCAGGACCTTGGGTGGGGTTCAGCTGAACAAACGAGATTTTCCAAAACACTTCAATGAAATGAAATACAATTCTTTCTTGGCTTTCAATGTACACACAAATAGCCTTACCAGCAATAATAAAATGAATTTGGTTCATATACTTCGTTATTTCGTGTTAGTTGTACCCAAAAGTTCCCCCAAACACTTCATTTCAGTGATGAGGACTATTCTATCTAAATGGTAATATTGAATAGAACTAGCCCCACGCGTGAAGTGCTCAGAGGAACTCCAAGAGACAGCCAACATTATTAATTATTCTGAGTCATTCTTCATGGCAAAGCACACAAAGGATCCTATTTATAGAGGAGAAATGTGTTTAGAGAACAACTAAATAATGGGGAATTTATGTGGACATGGAGATATTTAACAAAATATTTGTGTCTAGTATGAACCTGGTCAGCATGTCTGCTAAGGTGCTAATTGTTCTGAATGACAAATTGGGTTTGTTGCTGCTTGCTAAAGTGATTCCAAGTTCTTGCATCAAAAGCTAGCAGAAGATCAATTCTCAATCCCTTTAAGTCATTTAAATATCTCAGTCACTAATATAAGTCACGTGTAAAGCTGTGTAAAAGAAAACTACTATAATGTTTTTGTTTTTCTATCAACAAATATTAATTATTAGTATAAGAGATTCAATTCATAATTTTTTTTTCTTTTTTAATCACAACTAATTTTATATCTCCTAAAACATACACTCTTGCATTGCATAGACATATTCATATGCAAAAATACTTTGGGAGAACAATTACTCCGAAGTTTAGGATTTTTCAATATATGAACTAGTGAGTATTTTATTGGTACTTTAAATGCCTAAGTCATGTATTGATGTATGTTTAAAAAAAAGAATAATTTTAACAAAATCAGAAATCATAATTTCAATCTAAATCGTTGTTTGTCTTAAATATCTGACTAGCTAGGATCAAGGATCAACCGGATAGTTTAATAGAGTATGCGCTCTGTAGATGGCTTATACATAGGAATATTATGAATTTGTGAGTATTATTACTTTTTTATTTATAAAATTCAATTACCTAATTGTATGTGTTGTTTATAATTTTTTTACGCTCTTCTATGATTTTTATAATATATATTTTATTATTTTACTTATTTAATCAATGTGGTAAACAAAATTGCACATATAATCTATTTGCTTAAAAAATACATATACATGATTAGCTTGTTTATACCTTTTTTTATTGAATAAAATTCATGTGAAATTTATTGATTAAGGAATAAAACTCATTAAACAAAAAGTGGTACAATATGATTTACTGAATTAATCTTCAATTTTAAGTGAATTTTTTTTTATTTAATAATAAAATGTTAAAAAAAATGTTACTAGGGTCAAAGAGTTGCCTAAACGTGGTTCTGTTCGGCCTAGCCAAAAAAGCATTCAAACAATATCAAAGAAAAAAAGAATCAAAGCATTCTCGCTTCCTGCGTCTGCATCAGTGCATCACCTAGATTCTATTTTAGCTCTTGTTTGTATGCATTCAGAAATCAATCGCTTTTACTCAGAGGACATAGCGAAGACAACAACGCAAAATGGCATGTGGCTACTCGACTTCGGATGTCCTTTCACTATTCTCATTCGATCCTTCAACTCTCTATGGATCAATGTTGCGTCCAGGTTCACTTGCTTTCATCTTTTGCATTATTCCCATGAACAAATGCAGCATTTGCAGCTTAGTGCAAAGATCAGAACCTATTACACTTATTGGGGTTAGCCACACATGTTCTCATGCAATGCAACCGTGCAGGTATTAAATTGCAGTTGTTGTTGTGATTGCAGTGAATAAAAACATCTTTTTACATGTGGATAATTACAAAAAAAAAAAAGTGACTGTAATTATGATTGGGATGCGGTCGCAATGAGTAAAAAAAAAATTACTTTGCGGCCATGCAATTATTGTTTATTGTTGTGGACCTCAATTTAAAAAAAAATTACTTTGCGGCCATGCAAGGACATACATAACACATCAGATAGCATTCGATAATAAATTTAAATTACTTTGATTTTGTTCCAGTCCATCACTCCATCTCCATTCATTCCTTTTCGTAATCATATGAACGTGATGTATATATGTATATAAAAAAAATCATATGTAACGTCTGATATTTAGGTATTTGATGTTATTTGGAATATCCAAAGCTTGTTCATATACTAATAATTAAGTGAAACTTAAAATTTGTCCTTATATACGGCCTACGTGAGTAATGTCAACCAGTTACATACGAGTTTTAAATTGTAGAAGAGATTGATATCTTTAGATTGTTGGAAGATCATCAGCTTAGAGCTCCATATATATGATAGCTCCCACCATGTTTTCCCTTGTGATATTGTAACTTCTTAAAATTTTCCAAGCACAGGCACTTCACTTCAGAAAGGATTAGGGTTCCATATGAATGGTTGGAGTTCTCTGAATGTTACAATATATATTACTTCTTCCGTTTCAAAATAGTTGTCGCCTTAGGTTGTTTTATATCGATGAAAAAAATAATAAATAGATGAAAAAGAATAATAATTTTATAAAATTAATCTTGTCATTAATTTATTTTTAAATTTTGTAATTAATCATTAATATATAAAAAATATAAGTGAAAAAATAATAATTAATATTATATTAAAAACAAAAATGAGAATTATTTTAGTATCAAAGTTTTTTATTACATAACAATTATAACGTGACAAGAGAGTAACTAATAATTAAGTTATGGAAAGTTGAAGTGCCTCAAGTGACTTTGTCATCAATTGAAGGACTTGAAAGTAGAAAGATATGAAAGAAAAAAGTTGAAAATAATAAGGGTGTGTTTGGTTTGCATTTTCATTTTCTGTTTTCATTTCCTATTTTCATTTTCTGAAAATTGTTTTTATTTTCAAAAGATTTGAATTCTGAAAACAAGTTTGGTTTGATTTCTTATTTTCTGTTTTCATGAAACAAAAATACTGAAAATTTATGATATATTGACTTATTGTCTTTTTGTATTTTTAGATTTGCTTAAAACTACATTTATTGTCACCGCAATTTCATTCTAACCAAAATGAGGTTTCTGTTCTCAACTGAAAATACTGAAAACGAAAATTTTTTGTTTTCATTTTCTAGTTGTTTACTGTTTTCATTTTCACTGAAAATGTTTTCAGAAATCAAACCAAACACATTTTCATCACCGTTTTCTGTTTTCAGTGAAAATGAAAACAGAAAACAACCAAACCAAACACCCCTAATTATTTCTAATATGATGATTACAAACTAGAGGAAATCCATCACTCTTATGCAAAGCATTTATTTCATTTAATTCAGGAACCTCAAGAGATAAAAGACTTCACAATTCTCAAGAGTCAGGAATTTGAAAGAACTAACATATTAAATTTTAGGCCCAAATAACCTTTTTGTTTAAGTTTCTACAAAATTTTAAATTTTTTATTTTAGTTTTTATCATCTAATAATAACACTAATAGAGGGCATAACAAACATTGTCTATTGACTGCTCACGTCATTAAGGATGATGACAACAATCATATACAATACAGTTAATATATTATTTTCCGTGTAATTTGTAAAACAAACACAACAACCATATACACAACACAAATAGGATGATCACAACTAATACATAATATATATATATATATATATATATATATATATATATATATATATATATATATACTCACTGAGCCTTAATAAAGAATCTAAACAAATTGTAACAAAAAACAACATTCTAAACAAATAAGTTTAAAGTTTCTAATTCTTGAGTTCATTCTATCGATCCTCCAAAATGCTTTTGCTGGAAATTAGATTGCTCAGTTGAAGTGAAAGCACTACTGCAACATTCATGTTTGAAAACAATGTGTGAATTGATCTTCCTTTCCCCTATGGGTTGCTTTGGTTGCTGCAAAGGAGTTGATAGACAAACATTTGAAAAAGGTAGGGATCGATGAAAACCAAACAAAAATATATATAGCCGAAACCAATTTAAAGTAATATGTTTACAAGAATTAGAAACATATATAATCACTTTAACATCTTATAAAACACTATTATTTGTCTTTGTTCTTTTATAAACTAATTAATAAAATAGTAATCAATATCATCTTGAAATTATAAAATAACACGTAAATAAAATAATTAAATGATGGATTAAAAAAGAGAGGAAAAAATATGACCGTTTGATTTACCAATTTACATCTTCTTGGACAACTTTTTTTAAATAAATTAAGGCTGAGATGTGCTAATTAAGGAGGAGGACTTACCAGCAAAGACAACTTACCCCAGAGCCACAACAACTTACCTGTCTTGAATAACATTAAGTTGGAAGAAAAAGAGAAATACAAAGTGGGGGAGATTATACCAAAATTCACAACAACTTAACAAAACCTATAATGCTGAAGAAACATTCTATTTCTAAAAAATTCGTTCCTAACAAAAACGGGAATCGAGTCCCATCAAGTAAAGGAATCACATGCAAGACAAAACACTGAGATTGGTCAGTTTGTCCACACAAAACTTTCCTTCTCTATAAATATAAGAAAGGAGTAAAACTAGATCTTACAAAAAATGGCAAGCTTTCCATCTTTTATGCAGCTTCCAAGGGATAATAGCGGGATTAGAAAAAACTTGAAGACCAAAGTAAAGTCACACTCAATCCAAAGGTTCAACCACCATTTCTCTTTGGTCGCTTCCAAAGCAAGAATATAAGGAAAAAAGTTTTGAATACTTATGTAAGAGGAGAAACAACCAACCATACATCCCCAAAGTCTTTGTTGATCTCTCTCTCTCTCTTCACCTGACTAATTAAAAACCAATGCTATAATTCATTCTTCTCACCAATGTCTCCTGTGGTTTTCTTTAAATATGTCTCAAACTACATTAATCAATTTTCCGTCATCTTATTTTTTCACTTGGTGTTAGACCAATGTTTTCTAGAATATAATCATTTTGTATTCTATTCTTTCTTCTATAGTCAAACATGCATCTTAGCATGTGTATAGGATGAAAACTATGCTATTCTCAAATAAGTAGTTTCAAAAGACTAATGTGCATAAGTTTTTCGTAACATCAATCTTCGGGACTGATACCAAGGTTTTAAAATAAGTTTAATTACTATTTTGGTTCTCTAATCTATTTTAGAAATTCAATTTGATTCTTTTATTTTTAAAAGATTTAATTTGACATCTTAATTTATTTATTAGGTTCAATTTAATTTCTTATTTTTAATTAGGTTTTTTATTTTTTAAAATGAGTTTAATTTGATTTCCTTTTTTAAAAATATTTGGAGCTAACGGTAGAAAGATAGGAACAAATTAAACTTATTATAAAAAGTACAAGACCTAAATGATCACCTTTAAAAATAAAAGAATTAAGTTGATTTTAATAAATAAATTATAAATCAAATTGAATCTTTTAAAAATAAAAAGATTAAATTAAACTTAAAAATAAAACAATTTTTTCTCTTTAAAAACTACGTAATATATGTAATCAGAATTTCGGCTGTAATTAATGTCAGAGTTTTTAGACTCTTTGTGATCACAATTGTAATCACATTAGCCACATTCATTTGTAATTTTCCAGAATAGATAGATAGCAGAACCCTTAGATTTCTGTAAGTACCACATAATTCTATATATAATTTCAAACGTTGACTCATAATTTAATAATTTTATATGATAATTTATATTTACATTGATCTAATTTGTTGCAGCTAAGGACCTATACTTTTGTATTGATGAAGAGGTAATTCACGGAAAGAGGTTGGCCTGCCCACATAATCATCTCAAAGAAGTAGGAATAACCGACATTATTAGAGAACACTCAAGTGAAATTGAAATTGCAATTTAATTATCTTCTAAGATTGCAATTGAATTTGATAAAATGACAATAGAGACCTACGTCCAAAATTTAAACCTTGGAAACGGAAAATAGGACCAGTCAGAATTGGAGGGTAGGCAGGCAGAAGGTTCATAAACATGTAAAGCAAAAAGCTAAACTCTTCAGTAAAGTAAACAAAAAAGGGATGCAAGAAACTTGTTATGTGCAAAACCTCATCAAGCAATAGACATATATAGATAATGGAATCAGATCACAAGGAAGAATGTGGAGAGAATAATAGTTAAAACCATTATATTTATAGATAATAATAATAATAATAATAATAATAATAATAATAATATAAACTTGTAATCGATATTAGAATCTAATTTGTTGAAAAGAATTTGCGTGATTTATTATAAAAATTTTTATATCAGTCTTTAATTCTTATAAATAAATAAAAACTTATACTTTGTAAGTTAGCTAATATGCACTATGCATAATCAATTGTGAAATGTAAAATGTCAATGCAGGACCTCGGAATTTTGTTGGACAGACGAGAGTTTCCCCAAACACTTCAATGAAAAGAAATATGATTCCTTCTTGGTTTTCAATGTACAAACAAATAGCCTTACCCGTAATGAAATGAATTGGTTGATATACTTGCTATTTATTTTGTGTTAGTTGTACCTAAAAGTTCCCCCAAACACTTCACTTGGTGATGATGAGGACTATTCTATGATCTAAAGGATACAATACCACTACTCTAGTCCCACGTGTGAAGTGTTCAGAGGAACTCCAAGAGACAACCAACATTTGATCTTGATCTGAGTCATGCTTCATGGCTAGACAAAGCACGCAAAGGATTCTATTTATAGGGGAGAAATATGTTCTGATAATTAACTAAACAATGGGGATCAATTTATGTGGACATGGAAAATATTTCACAAAAAATTGGTATGTAACACTGAACCTAGTCATGATATCTGCTAAGAAGGAAAGACTGAAGAGAGATCCTAATTGCTCTGAATGACAAAATTGGGTTAGTTGGTGGTAAAGTGATTCTAAGCTCTAGCCTTCAAAAGCTAACAGATCAGTTCTCAATCCCTTTCAGTCGTTTTCACAACTCACACTAATAAAAGTCACGTGTAGCTCGGAAAAAGAAAACTACTGTAAAGTCAGTAATGCAACATATACATGATCCATGATATACGTACTCTATATATCTTCCTTTACATAGACATATTCCAGCTTATACTTTGGTAGAACAGTTATTCATATGCAGAAGTTATGATATCATCGTTGGACAGAATAAAGTGATTAGTTCATTTTTATATGCCGAAGACATATTGATATGAATCTAAATAAAGAATTATTCTAATAAAACTAATCAGAAATCATTATTACAATCTAAATAGTTATTATTTTTCTTAAATATCTATAGCTATTAATAAAAATAATTATCTCATTTTATATACACATTTGCTATTTCTAATTTACCATTTAACTACTTTTAACAATCATCTACAATTACAAGTAGTTATTGTCTAATAATTTAAGACACGAGACAAAGAATGTCTATTTGTTAACTAGTCTAAATAAAAAAAAAATTGAGCTTAGTTATAGATTTAATTAAATTTAAAAGGAGTGTAAGTACTTTTGTAGATGCCAGGTAGAAAGAGGAATTTTGTGATCACTATCATTCTTATATATGTTATTATTGCATAAAATTAATGTGAAATTCATTAACAAAATGAAATTTATGAATAAAAATCACATCATTCATTAATTTCTCTTTGTGTACTACATCTACAGTTATTTGATGTATAAATGTAAATGGGTTTGAATATTCTTTGTATTGTACTCACTTTAATATTATTTGCTTATCAAAAAACCTTTCCATTGCCCCCAAAAAATAAATGAAAAACAAGCGAAGGGTCAAATTAATAAGAGTTGTCTACAATTAACATGGTTCTGTTCTAAGTATAAGTGGCCAAAAGGCAAAAGCATTCTAATATCAAAGATGCGTCTGCATCAGTGCATATATCACAATGAAGACTCATATTGTGACTTCAAAGTTGAACGATTCACACACTTTCACGTACCAGAACACGCTTTCACGTACTAGATTCCATTTAACCCTTGTCTCTATGCGTTCAGAAAAAAGCATAAAAGGATCGCTTTATATAATCTGAGGACGTACAATAGCATATGGCCACTCGATATCGGTTGTCCTTGCAATATTCTCAATATCTCATCCTTCAATTCAACTCTCTATGAACCAATGTTGCGTCCAGGTTCACTTGCTTGCACCTTTCGCATCATTGATTCCCATGAACATTAGCAACATTTGCAGCTTAATGCAAAGAGCAGAAACCATTATAAATAGTGGGGTTAGCCACACACCATTTTCATGCAAGGACATATACATAACACATCAGGTGTCACCTAGTGTTCCCTCAAACTCTTCAATGAGAAGAGCCTTTTGAAATATATTATACTGTATATCCTCTCTGATGAAGTGTTTGGGGGAACCCGGGTAGCATTTGATAATTGTTGAAATTGTTACAAATTTCTATAATATTCTTAAATATAATATGTATGAAAATAGTAGAATATCCTAAAATTATAGTGTATGAATATGGTAGAACAATCTAGAACTATAATGTCTATGAATATGGTAGAACAATCTAGAACTATAAGTGTATGTATAAGATAGAAGAATCTAGAACTATCATGATACCAATCTATCATGAAAACTCTAGAAAGACCTAAAGTAATGTAAAAATATTCATCACCATTGAGAGGTTGGTGACTTGAGCCTATAAATAGGCAATTGGTATGTTGTAATTAATAATCCAAGAAATCAATGACATAGCCTTCTTTCTAAAACAATTCTCTAAAATTATCAACTATCAATTATCAACTATCATCTAATAAACTACCAACGGTGGTATCAGAGTTACGTTCGGTCATACATTGGGCGTAGTTATATTACCTACCTACCATTCCAAAATCCTCCCAACTACTTCAAAAATTTCCTTTGTACTATTAACCCACTCCAATAATATTTTTTCTAAGCTATGGATAATACTACTCAATCGTCAACTATTTCTGTCCCTATCTTCAATGGTGAAAATTATGATTTCTGGCGTGTTAAAATGAAAACATCTTTTTCATCCCAAGATTTATGGGACATAGTAGAAGAAGGCTTCATTGTTCCCGCGGATACTTCAGCTCTTAATGCATCTCAAGAAAAAGAGTTGAAGAAAAATAAACTGAAAAATTCAAAGGTGTTGTTCACCTTGCAACAAGCGGTGACAAGGTTTAAATTCAAAGATGCCTTCTAGTCAAAGTTTAAATTTCAGCCCCAAAACAAAGAAAATGGAGGAAAGAAAAATTATAGAAAAACTTCTAGAAGAATAGAAGGTTCTAGGAATTTCCTTAAGAACAAAACAGATAAAAATCCTCCATGCAATATATGTAAAAGGCAAGGCCACGCAGAGAAAAATTGTTGGTTCCGTAATATGTCACAATGCAACCATTGCAAGAAGTTCGGACACGTAGAGAAAAATTGTCGCAACAAAAATAGGCATCAAGACAATATCGCAGAGGAGCATGATCAAGAACAATGTATGTTCTATGCCACTCAAGACTCAATAAAAGAAAAAGGAGGAAGCTGGTACTTGGATAATGGATGTAGCAATCACATGGCCAAGGATGAGACTATTTTCAAAAACATTGATGAGTTTGTCAAAGTCAAAGTTCGACTGGGAAATGAAAGTGTGGTTGAATCAAAAGGCAAAGGCACTGTCATGGTGGAGACAGATAAAGGTACACGACTCATCCATGATGTCTTACTAGTTCCCAGCCTAAAAGAAAATCTTCTAAGCATTGGCCAAATGATGGAGAGAGGCTACACACTTCACTTTGAAGGAGGTGTATGCAAAATCTTAGACAACAAAAATAAAAGGTCTGAGATAGCCCAAGTAAATATGAATAAGAGCAATAGAAGCTTCCCTCTAAATTTAAAATATGCAACAAACATTACCATGAAGGTACAAGTTGATGATTCATGGCTATGGCATCGAAGATTTGGCCACTTCAACACACATGCCTTGAAGTTGTTACATGAGAAGAACATGATGAGAGATCTTCCAAGCATAAATGAGAACAATGAAGTGTGTGAAGGATGTCTCCTTGGTAAGCAACACCGATTTCCTTTCTCAACAAGCAGAGCATGGAGAGCGAAAGATCTATTGGAGCTGATACATACGGACGTCTGTGGACCAATGAGGACGCCATCACATGAGAACAACAGGTACTTCATACTCTTCATTGATGACTTCTCTAGAATGACATGGGTATATTTTCTAAAAGAAAAATCAGAAGTCTTTGGAATATTCAAAAAGTTCAAGGCCCTTGCTGAAAATCAAAGTGGAAAACGGATAAAAGTACTAAGAAGTAATCGCAGCAAAGAGTACACCTCTCGCAAGTTTGAAAGATTTTGTGAGGATGAAGGCATTGAGCGACAACTTACAGTCACATATTCTCCTCAACAAAATGGAGTGTCCGAGAGAAAGAATCGCACAGTTATGGAGATGGCTAGATCGATGCTCAAGGAGAAGGGACTACCTAACACATTCTAGGCTGAAGCAGTCTACACTGCTGTTTACATACTCAACAGATGTCCAACTAAATCTATAAAAGACAAGACTCCAATTGAAGCTTGGAACGGGAAGAAGCCATCAACAAAGCACCTAAGGGTCTTTGGATCTATATGCTACATTCATATTCCAGACGTGAAGAGGCACAAACTTGAAGACAAGACTATACGAGGTATCTTCCTTGGGTATAGCAATATCTCTAAGGGCTATCGTGTCTACAACTTGCAAACTAAGAAACTCGTTACCAGTCAAGATGTTGAAGTTGATGAGTACGCTTCTTGGAATTGGGATGAAGAAAAAGTGGAGAAGAATATTCTTATACCTGCTCAACTACCTCAAGAAAAAGCTGAGGAAGAAGACCCAGGTGAACCACCTTCACCTCCACCACAACAACAGGATCAAGAACTATCATTACCAGAGTCTACTCCAAGACGAGTAACTTGGCCATACTTGAACCTGGAAGCTTTGAAGAATCGTCAAAGCAGGAAGTATGGGTCAAGGCAATGGAAGAAGAGATACAAATGATCGAGAAAAACAACACATGGGAGTTAGTAAATCGTCCCCATGGAAAAGATATCATTGGTGTTAAGTGGGTCTATAAGACAAAGCTCAACCCTGATGGCACCATACAGAAACACAAGGCGAGGCTAGTAGCTAAGGGTTACTCACAGCAACCCGGAATTGACTATAATGAGACATTTGCACCAGTAGCTCGTCTTGATACCATAAGAGCTCTAATAGCTCTTGCGTCACAAAAAGGATGGAGTATCCATCAACTAGATGTCAAATCCGTCTTCCTTAACAACGTACTTGAAGAATAGATCTATGTGGAGCAGCCACAAGGATTCGTGTCTGAAGGCAAAGAAAGCAAAGTGTTAAGACTAAGAAAAACACTCTACGGTTTGAAGCAAGCACCTCGAGCATGTTATAACAGAATCGATCAATATTTCATGGATCAAGGATTCAAGAGGAGCAAGAGTGAGCCTACACTTTACATCAAGTCTCAAGCTACACGGCCTGACATAATGTATGCTACAAGTCTTCTATCAAGATTCATGCAAAGCCCAAGGCAAATACACTTTGGAGCAGGAAAAAGAATTTTGAGGTATCTACAAGGAACAAAAGAGTTCGATATATGGTATACTACCGAAACCAACTCATAATTACTTGGCTACACTGACAGTGATTGGGCAGGTTCGGCAGATGACATGAAGAGTACCTCTGGCTATGCTTTCTCACTAGGATCAGGAATTTTCTCTTGGGAGTCGAAGAAGCAAGCTACAGTAGCATAATCAACAACAGAAGCAGAGTATGTGGCAGCTGCTGAAGCAACGAGTCAAGCTATATGGTTTCGTAGGATACTTGAAGACATAGGAGAAAAACAAGATGAGCCTACTAAAATCAACTGCGACAACAAATCAGCAATTGCAATGGCAAAGAATCCAGTTCATCACAGCATAACAAAACACATAGCAATCAAGTATCACTTTATCAGAGAAACTGAAACAACTAAAGAGATCAAACTCGACTACTGCAAAACAGAAGATCAAATTGCAAACATATTCACGAAGGCGTTTCTGAGACCAAGATTTGAAGAATTACGAGCTATGCTCGGAGTCACAGAAATTTGCATCAAGGAGGAGTGAGTGTTGAAATTGCTACAAATTTCTAGAATATTCTTGAATATAATATGTATGAAAATAGTAGAATATCCTAGAACTATAGTGTGTATGAATATAGTAGAACAATCTAGAACTATAATGTCTATGAATATAGTAGAATAATCTAGAACTACAAGTGTATGTATAAGATAGAAGAATGTAGAACTATCATGATACCAATCTATCATGAAAACTCTAGAAAGACCTAAAGTAATGTAGAAACATTCACCACCATTGAGAGGTATGTGACTTGAGCCTATAAATAAATAATTGGTATGTTGTAATTAATAATCCAAGAAATCAATGACATAGCCTTCTTTCTAAAACAATTCTCTAAAACTATCAACTATCAATTATCATCTAATAAACGACCAACAATAATAAACTTGAATTACTTTCATCTTGTGTAGCAGTCCATCATATCTTCGTTCATTTCTTTTCATAATCATTATATGTAACATTCTGCTATTTGGTTGACGTAATTTGGAAGCTAGTGTTCATGTATATATACTGATTAATTGAGTGCAATTCTTGAATTGTCTTTATATACGGCGTTAAATATTAGGTTTTTAAAGAATTTGGTTCATTAAAATCATCGGTTTGTATTTAAAATAAAGTTATGCAAAAAATGATTTTTGAGTATTTAATTTCATGACAAATTAAATTTTAGAATGTTATAGGGCAAATTAAATTTCATGACAAATTAATTTGTTTTAATTATTTTACTCGTTACACTCTAATTAACTAATTTCATTTTAATTTTCTCTATTTTTTATTCAATTTTTATTTTCTCTCTCGATCACTTCTTTTAACATCCTATTTTTTTCATAGTAGCAAGTGCAGTTCTATTTTAGTTTTTTTTTTTCAATTTCCCTCTCTCCCTCTTCTTTTCAATATTTATTTATAGTATCTTTATATTTACCTAAAAATAAAAATTTTAACCGTTATAGAATAATTTTCTTTTCATTACTAAAAATAAAAACAATTTAAGAAAAAAAACTAATTTGATTACAAGATACTTTGAAATTATAGTAACAAAAGAAAATTTTCGAAACCTAATATATAGTCACCAATTTTTTTAAAACTTATGTATGTTTTAATTTCCTACAAATATAGCTCTATTTGATTTTAGACCTTGCAAAAAAATTGTTTTAAATCGAATATATTTCCTTACTGTGAATATTTTTTAGTTCTTATCGGTAACTTTTGTCAGTTTAGCATTGTAATAGGGATTTAGATATTATAGGATACCTAAGTTTCATAGAGTAATATGTATATGGGATGTGTTAATTTGCTTCTCCCCTTAACAATTATTCTGTTTAGACATAAATATAAATATAAGTAAATTTAACTTATACAGAGATTAAAAAATAAGTAAATATAATTTAAAACAAAAAAATGACTTTTGATCAACTTTGCTGGCTTACAACCAATTTGATTTGATTGTTCAAGGTTTAACCACCGATCGGATTTTAATAATCATGTCTAAAACATAATTTACCAAAAATCATCCATTAAGAAAATGAAAAAAAAAATAATTAAATCCAATACTAGAATGCTCAAATTAAACACTAAACAGTGTGACTGTGTGAAGTGTGAACTTATTTGAACGCGTCTTTCCCAAGCAAGTGCCCAGGCAAAGAAGAACAAATAAAGTCCTGACCTGAAGAGTGAAGAGTGAAGAAAAGTCACTTTATGTTCACGGTATAAACTAACACGGTAGACCGAAGGTAGTGGACTGCCAGTGCAAGAAGTGTGCAAATGGAGAATATTGATTGAACCCATTATACATTATTGATTGGTTCAGCCATTGTTTTGTTCTCGTCTTTCCAGTGGATTCTTACTATGACCAAGGTGTGAATTTTGGATGATCACCTTCTGTGCAAAAAGTTTATTTGAGAAAACCATAATTGTTGTCTACAGGTTTTAGGTAAACATGATGCATGCATACCGATTGGATAGCGACTTCACTTTTTTGCTTCAACAAGTGTAGCATGCTTTTGAGATACGATCAAATATGATATCAGAAAGATTTAGATACTACTAATATAATGTACATTGTCTGGAATCTGAAGTTAACCTTTAAGTATTTCATTACCACCTGCTTCTAAATGGGTGTAATTCTATAAATTTTTGGGGTTCTTGCTGCTATTTTATTGTAAATAGAGTTCTATTTCTTTCCAGCCAATTTTTTTCCAGCCAATTTGATCTGGTTTGATGTTGAGTTTTAAATGTGCATTCAATCATCAAGCTCTTGGATATTGAATCCATTGGTCTCAAATTCCCCTTACTTAAGCTATTAAATTTTAATGACTTACTGGGATAAGTTGGTTGGGCATTTCATAGAATAAGTTTGAAATTACAAAACTAAAATTGTGTGAGAAATTTCAGTTTGATCTTTAATGATTAAGCTAACATCACATTAGTCTAAAATTTTTTGACACCAAACTAGTATAAAAAAGGTTTAAAACATTAGTTTGGTCTTCTCAAAATTTCAACATCAAATTAATCCTTAAATATTTGTTACTATATTATTCCTTTTGTGTAGAGTTCCTTGGGCATAGTTTGAAGAAGCACTACTGCGAAAAAAAACATTTAACGACGGTTAATAAAGGTAATCAACAACGGTTACAAACTATCTTTATAGCAAATGTTGTTGAAAGTTGAAATCTTTAACGACAGTTATAAAACAATCATCATAAAAAAAGTCAAATTTTCTAAAACAGTTGTTAGCAACCGTCTTAGAAAGTACCCTTTCTAAGACAGTTCTTATCTTGGACAGTCTTCGAAAGCCTTAGAAAAGATATTTTCTAATACTTTCTAAGACGGTCCCAATAAGAACCGTCTTAGAAAGTACCATTTCTAAGACGGTTGTTAACTGACAACCGTCTTAGAAAGGGTTTTTAAGACTTTCTAAGACGGTCCCAGATAAGAACTGTTTTAGAAAACAATGTTATAACATCTGAGGATTATTCTAGATTTATCGGTTCAGGCCAAAATGCATATCATTATCATGTGTGTGCAAAATTACCTTCATGATTAAGCAAAATTTCAAATTTTTGATGAGTAGAATGGTAACTTAACAAATCGTAATTATAATCTCGTTGCACCACTTGTGAAAAAGCAGTCCATTATTGAATTTGAATCTTATGATTTTCTTTCTCTTTTTCTTTTTTCAATGAAAATACATCATTTTCACATTGACTAGCCTCTTAGCCATTTTCAGTTTGTCACTACACACTATAACTCATCAGTTCGACTAGACTCCGGCCCTAACCATGGTTATGTCCAGTTTAACATTACTGTATGGATCTAAAGATAGGCTGTAAATAAATTATGAGTGGAAATTTCCATTACTAGTTATTATCAACAATGAAATTCAGAATTACAATATATAATAAAGACTAATTGATTATTATGTATTGTCACAACCTACCCTATGACAAGAAGGCGAAGGCCAAATAGATAGGCCAAAGCGTTCGTCTCCTAGGGAGAAAACGAGCAGAGTCTCCATCAACGTTTATTTGAGAAAAACGTTAGAAAAACCAAAAAGAGAGTCTGTGAATTTTGAAAATAAGGGTTCGGAAGTTGTTTACACATGGGGAAGGTATTAGCACCCCACGCGCTCGTCACAAGGGGTGGCATCCTTTAATCGAGTGTGCAAAACATGACTTCAAAATTGTGTATTTTTCCTTTTGATATTTTTTTTTGGGTCGACAAGGGTGTTGCCCTTGCTCCTATGTATCCTCAGGTGCGATGAGAAATTCAGACCTACGTAGTTCTTTAATCTGAATGTTTGTGTGTTAAATTGATTTTTATGTTTTTGAAAGATTCATTTTAATTGCGAACAAAAAATCATTTAAGGCGTTGGACCTTGAAACGATGTTTTAAATTTTGAAAAATGGAGAGAATCGCTAAGGCATTGGACCTTGAAACAATCTTTTAAATTTGAAAAGCGAAGAGAATCGTTAAGGCATTGGACCTTGAAACGATCCCAAGTGATATTTGATTAAAAAAAAAAGTTAGTTATGAGTTGGTTTTATCTTGGTTTTATTTATTAGATCTCTTTACAACTTTACAAAGAAAAACGTGATCGTTGATCATAAATGGAGAAGATGAATGTGCATATAATAACAAGGGGGACCCCTAAGGATACATAGATCATATTCAATTCTCAAAAATAAAAATAACTAACAATCGCACGAAAAATGCAGAAAAGAAACGAAGTAAGGAATGATTGGGGCCGCGATTCGGTAGCGCCTCGGTCTCGTTTCCTCTTCTTTCTTCTTCTTCTTTCTCTCTGCTCTCAATTCTCTCCACTTCTGACCCTTGGAGCCCCTTAAAACACCCCTAGGATGCCTATTTATAAGCAAAGGGTTACTTTGGGGCAATTGCAGCTCGCCCAGGCAAGCTGAAACTTAGTGCCCAGGCGAGCTAGTTTTTTGGCCATGACGCTATTTGGTGACCCAGGCGAGCCAGAGGCTAGCCTGGGCGAGCCAGAGGCTAGCCTAGGCGAGCTAGGGTCCAGGAAAACCAAGGAAAAGACCCTTTTGCCCCCTTTTTTTGGTATTTTTTGCATTCTTGATCAAAACACTGAATGATCATCTATTTTGCACTGTAGCTAGCATTCAACACCATAAGTCAACTAGTAAGGATCAAAAGATCAATGAACGATAATCCCCGAACGAAATTAAAGCATGACAGTTGCCCCTCTTTACTTATCCTTTATTGGAAATAAAATGGAAGTAAAGATAAGGACACTAATTTCGTTCGAGCGACCTTGTTATTCGATTGGGCAACTGGCGGAAACCAAGGAAGTGAAATCGAAAAAAATAAGAGGACATTGAAGTTTTTTTTTTCAAATCATAGAAACAGAGTACGTTGAGTCCTAAGAAGCACAAAGACAAGGACATTGAGTCCTATAAAAGATAGAAGATGTTGAAGTATTATAAAGTGTAAAAGACAGAAGACATTGAAGTTGAAGTCTTGTAAATGTAAATGAAGACATTGTAGTCTTTTGAAAGCGTAAATGACTGAAGACATTGAAGTCTTTGAAATGTAAATGAAGACATTGTAGTCTTTTGAAAGTGTAAATGACTGAAGACATTGAAGTCTTTGAAATGTAAATGGCAGAGGACTTTGAGTCCTATGAAAGCATAAAGACGGAGGACTTTGAGTCCTATGAAAGATAAAGGTGAGGACTTTGAGTCCCATGAAAGATAAAGGCGAGGACTTTGAGTCCTGTGAAATCATAAAAGCGAGGACTTTGAGTCCCGTGAAAGATAAAAGCGAGGACTTTGAGTCCAGTGAAATCATAAAGCAAAGGACGTTAAGTCCTATAAGCCAATAGGCACTACTACCAAAGGGCTCAACCTTATTAGAAAGCAAGAGATTGACTCTTTGAGAAGACCTCTCATCCTAAACTTAAAAGATAGGACATTAGATTTGGGAAATTGGTATGTAAAGAGAAATCTACGCACTTATAGCCTAATATGAACATGATTTTTGGGATGCAGATGCATGCAACCTTCATCTTGAAATGCTAGTAATGCAAAAGGTTTTGAATCATGAAAATTGTGTAATGCTCATGACATTCTTTCCTATTTTTGTGATTTTGATTTTGATTTGATTTTTTTGCTTTTTTTCTTTTTTGTGGAAAACATAGATTGACTGTTTCTTTCTAAAATAGGTGATAACTCATCAGACCTCATCCTATCTTTTTGCAAATCTCTTCAGGGACTCCCTCAGAGTGTATGTTTTGTTTGATTTAGTCACTTGACAATTTTGGAGTGCTGGCAATGGAGCCATTTGACATTTAATCAATCAACCAAAATATTGATCCTAGGATTTGCCCTTTTCTTTTTAAAAACTTCGATTATTCTGCACAACATGAAAACATAAGGCTTTGCGATCGATCGTGCGCCCCAATGAAGGATGGCAATGGATAGTCCCACTTTGGTATGTGACCAAATGAAACTTTCCCGATTTAAGATCGTAGAGTGATGCTAAGGGTTTGTCAATCCCACTGAAACTTGATGGTATGGGCTGATCCCAAAAGAATTTATACAAGAAAGGTCACCCTTGGATTTAAAAGGAATCCTAAGGAGTCTACATAAGTGACTAACATTAGATGTACCCCTACTATCACAATTGTCTTTGGGTATTTTCCACGAGCTCTTGGTCGAATGAGTTTTCTTTTCAAATGTGCAAGTGCGAAACCCCGAGGATTCTCAATTCAACAATCACAAGCGTGTGCGGGTTTCATTCCAGAATCCCAACTTAAAAGCAAAATTAGTCATTCCTTAATCCACATAGGCTTTATTGGGCTTGTAACATGGTCAGGGGTAAGAGGGCTATGAAAGAAAGGATTAGAGAGACTCAAAGAGTTTTTGAGGGTTATATTGAGTAAGAACCTTGGGAGTCTTGCTTGTACTTTGGTTTCTTTCAACTCTTGGGTCGGGATTTACTCTTTTTGTCTTATACATCAATCCTTATTGCACTTTTGTGCCTTCCTTGTAAAATCGGGAGATCTTTTGTCTCTCTTTTTCTTCACTCGCTTTTGGCAGATTTTATTATCTTTTTCCTTTCATTTTTGCCCAACTTCATGCATATGTTGTTTGCATTGCTCTTCCCACCGGTTTAGCGGTAGTTCCTATTTTGTTTTTGTTTTTTTTGTGTTGTTTTTAGAAAACAAATATGATTTGGCTCGAAGGGATAGCAAGGGATAAATTAGTGTTTGGGATGTTGAAACACGATCATGTGTCATTTCAAATCTTGACTAGATACTTTTAGTTTGGATTTTGGGACAAAACCTTAATAACATGTCTCTGATTGTTTTTTCTTTTTATATTTGTTATTACCCTAATTTTTGCCTAGGCCACCCTTTCGAGTTCTCGACCTACCGGGTAAGAACTTCTAATCTACTCCTAGGTTTGCTTGAGGCTCATGCACGGTGCCTCTCATTGCCCCAGTGTAGGGCTCTGAGGTATCTATTGTTGTCTTTTGTCATGACCTTGTAGCAAGGAAAAAATGAAAGAAACTGTGCAGGTTCTCGAAAATGAATTTTCAAGGGCGAGAAATATTTAAAGGATTTTCAGTTGACTGATTAAGTCAAATGACTCTTGTTCTTGACAACTCACTTTTCTCTCAAAAAGAAAACTTTTATGAATGAGGTCACACGAATGTCTGTACTTCTTATTTTGATTTGAAACACAACCTATCAAATATTTTTTCTTCTTTTTTACTTTACTCGTTGTTTACGGCACCCCCACCAAACATATAGAACGAGTAATTTCTTATTGAACAGCCTTGGAGATCAACTCAGAAACGCAGGTCACTTGAGCAAACAAACCAACAACTTACATTCACATTCCAGTGAAAGTTAAATAAGCAAAGATGTAATTGTGAGAGAATGAGAGACAAGGACATCAAATTTATCCATATTATTAGCATTGTGACTGTTGTTTACAGTAATGGCATAAACTTGAAAATCCTAACGAGTCATTGGAGACATCTAACAACAACCTTCAAATTGCCCCATGCATAGTGTCGCTTGACAATGTCAGAATTCATAAGCAATTGTCCTCCTCGAAATATTAATAAGCATCTGCATGCCTCATCTAGTGATATTCATTCACACATATTCAACTTAAGTTGCTAAAATATTAATAGCAGATTTATATTGAAGATGAAGTAAAGAATTCACAACTTCATAAAATAATGGGCGGGGGAAACAACTAGTGATCAATCCAATCTTGTAACCAAGGAAGATGTATTTAGTAAAGCACAAGTTACTACGATTCATGCTAATGTCAACAGTAGTCTATTTTTTATTCATGTATATGCCTATGAGAAAAAAAAAATACAAAAGCATGGCATTAAACGATAATAGAATTAGAATATGGAAAGTAGTACTATGACTAAATGCGGCAGTTGAATAAATATTATATCATGATATAAGAAATTTATCCATTAGTAAGAAGATTTGGTGCAATACATATATGAATAACCATGCTAATTTGAAATGCCACTAACTACAAGGTACATTAAATAACCATGCTATAATTCCCTTGCAAATTAAAAAACTCAGCAAATATTAATTTTCTATACAAAAAGGTGGTGCATAAAGCAATTGCCTTGATTGTGGTTACAAAACATTTTCAACTTTCATGCCTTTAGCCTTCAGAAAAAAATTACAAGCCTTTAGCTCACCTAATAAATACTATAGAAAAAAAGTTAAAATATGTTTTTTATTCTTAATAAATATTCAACTTTGTGTTTATTTCATAATAATTTTTTTTCTTTGTGTTAAGTCCCTATTTTAGAAGTGAAAACAACTAAATACAAGATCCCATACGTCTAAAAGTTGAAAAAAATCTAAAATATCTATATTCGATTGCCATCCTAGGACACTCAATATTCTTGGTCTGCGAGATCTTGTACTTAAAAAAAGGAAGCAATAATGTATGAGATAGTAACATTAAAGCATGGGAAAAAAGAGCTCCATGATAGTATTTTTAATGTTTTTCTCATGGAATGCAAGTAATGTGCACACCGATGTCTACCCTAATCACCAACATTAAACATATTCATACTAGATAATAATTTTTGCAGTATTAATATAAAAAGGTTACAAGTTATGTCAATAAAAGTTTAATTAAAGGATAAAACATTGCCAAGTATCTGTTGTTTGTGTTTATTTTAGAAAAGGCCCATAACATACAACTCCCTTGAAATCTAAATGAATCAAATTCTAGTTTAAGTGTTTAACACTACAAGTCATAATACAAACAACTTGAATACATGTACTTGTCTCTACCATTGGCTATCTATCAGTGCTTTTTCACAACAATAACATCAGTGTAAACTTTAATACAAAAATCTCAGGGGAAAAAACACAAAAACAATAGAAAAGAAAACATCTATGATCAAGGATTCAGATCAAATACCTTATCTACAAAAACAATGGAAAAGAAAAAATCTATGATTAAGGTTTATCTTGATCACAGTTGATTTTGGATTTGTCAAACTACTAGTAAATTGGGGCACTCTCGATTACGTTTACAACATGCATAAGTTGATCATTATAGTCAAGCCAAAGATTTGTTACATAGTACTAGCAAGAAATATGATTATAGTGACAAATGAGGAAATCATAAGGATCAAACTAGAAACGCGCAATTGGATGCAACAAAAATTACTTCAACAAGAAGAAATGAGTACATATTAAGTTTGAGAATTAATAAAAGTAATACAATGGAAGAACTCTTCTACTCTCACAGATTCAAGCTACTACAGAGAGCTATTTCACTCTATTCAGAACTATCGTAATGTTTTCCACGTGATACCCCTATTACCCCACATTCCCACCTATACTACCACAAACCATAAATCAGTAACAATCCTATTCTTTATTTCTCTCTCTATCAACTCGACATTCTGCCATTCCTACCTTTATTCTTCCTAGTGTAAACTCACCAAACCTTGAGGTCATGTGCCAACTGATGTAAACAGCTGATCCTTGGGGTCCAATGACCCCTTTTTAGGCAATAAGAGAGAATGAACTAAATACGAACTTACATAGATTTCAATTGCTAATCTAGTAAATGGAGCAATAGCATTATTGTTCTCTAAAAGCAAAAACAACAACTTTAACATTTTTTTTCTTAACTATTATAATTTCATATTAGCAAAAAAAAAAAGAGTAGAAAATAAGAGGTCTCTACCTCTTAAAACATCAAAGATAACTTCATTTTAGAATTTAGGAGATGGTGTCAAACTAAATTAACGTATAGAAGCTAGCTAAGAAACTAAAAAGGAGAAACATACCTAGAGATTTACAATAACAACTTTACCCCCACCACGAAGTGCTTTCAAACGCAAGTTGCATGTTGGAGTTATTTGTAAACTACATTGAGATTTTAGCCATGATATATCAAATAAAAAAATATAGCAAAGCAAAATATGTTCAAAAGATATGAAAATTGATCATGTAGGACTCATTGATATCCCATTCAAAGATAATTTATTACCTTGTACCCAGGCATAACACAATATATGCTTGTTTGCAATGTTTCTCAGTAGGATTCATCTCCTTTGAAGGCAATGCATCTTATACATACAATGACATAAACTCATTTAAAGGGAAACACGGATATGAAATCAAAAGAGTTTATCAAAATGTCCATAATCATCACCCCAGACAATAATTTTCACAAACATCAAAAACTAGTCAGTGTCACTTAATGGTTAGCTATGCTAAGCACAATAAGGCTCAATCTAAAACTTCAACTAGACCCCATAATAAAATCTTTTTTTATTTTTGAGTGGGTGTCTCTAGGACTTGTGTATGTGTCCTTTTGTCTAGAAGTTTATAAATCTTGTATCATATATTATTATATAATTGAGACCTAGTGGTGAAAGACTAGTATTCCTAATAGACCAATAAAATAGTATGCCAGTTGCAAGAAAACAAAGAACCTCAAGCAAGTTTGCAAACCTTTGGCAATTACTAGTCACTATTATGATTTCTTACAACGTCCACCCACCACCAATGGATTAAAATCAAGCCATAATACTAAAACACCATGTCATGAATCCAAATTTAAAGTAGCTTAAAAGAAGGACAATAGTAGCAACTTGCAAAATGGAGAAAAGACTAATTATTTCATAATTGGTGGTTTTAAACAGAAACCACTTTTGGTTTATATTGAAATTTTAAAAAACATTCCTACTAATAGCAAGTCAAGACTAAATGACCATTTTAAGTTGCAAAAATGCAATCAATTGAACGATAAGTACTAAGCAATTAGCCCTAGCTGGACAAAAATTTTTAAAGAGGAAAATATAACAAAAAGATAAAAATGTTCAGTCTAGGAAACTCTATTGAAGCACGAACCATTCAAACCCTCCTTACCTTCACAAAAAGAAATAAGTTATGTAAAATGGATCCAATCCCTTATAGATTCATTATAAATCTCAATTCCCGAAAACTTCAACATGAATTCTCTTTCCGTGTGTTATAAAAAGGAATAACCAAATAAAAAAAAAGGTTTTTGAGAAAGACAAGGTAATGCATTGACATGTTCATATTTCACCTACCTTTTCGATTTAGTTAAAAATGCCTGTCATTGTATATTCAGTTATACCACTTATGGTGTATGTCTTCCCACTACTTATGTGTCCATATGCAAAAATGCTTGCTAATCAATTAGACACTAGGGGGAGAGATCAAAAGAAGACGTTAACATAGAACTTTTGTGGATTTTGATGATGCTGATGAAGGAGGAAAAGCATAAAAAGGGAAGAAACTCACAGTTGATGCTGAAATGTTATTCATAAAAAAAGGAGTAAGAAAACCAAAAGCCCCAACTTGTGATGTATAAAGCCCAAGAGGCAGAACCGCAGATGACCCGACCCTCTCATACTGCTAAAAAAACTCACACCCTGGCACGCTGGGATTCTCTGTGGCCACCACCCGAACCCACGACACGGTCAGATTCCGGCATCGGCGCTCACAAAGTCACGATTCTCTACGACGAGAACCCACGGGTTAATGCATAGATCATTCCTGGATGAGAGGTCGAGGGTGAGGATCTTGGCAGCTGGGCCGAGGTGGCGGAGCTGGTAATCATGGAGAAGACAGAACTCGACGAGCGTCTTCTCCATCTCGTGGATGGTGCGGTGCATAGAAGAGCTTGAGCGGGGAATGGGGCTTCGAAAAGACATAGCTTATGATCAATATGAGAGGATCCTCTCATTGAAGAGACACATGGCCCAGTCAAAGCATGACTTCGAGGGTCACTGTAAACACAAAGTAAGCACAAAATCCATGAGGGTGAGAGAATTAAACTCCAAGACAAACAGAAAAGTAACGGGGTTTTGAGGGAGCACACAAATACCTTGGACAATGATGAAGGGAAGAAGCACAAAACAACCTAGGTTATGCGCGTGCGTTTGAGATGAAGGTAGCTACAAAGTTAGTAGCCAACGAAAATTTTTAAAAGCTTATTCAAAGATGGTCAATATGAAAAAACCGTCATTGTATAACCGCACTAACTGCGATGGTCTTTGTCAACCTGTAGTTGTACTCCTTAAACTCATTATTGAAGGTGGTTATTAAATAACCATCGTTGTATGCTTTCACAAAAATTACCACAATGCCACCGTGTATCCTTCAACGACATGTCCTTGTTAGGCGTCGTAGTTAGTGCATCGTAAAAAAGCTTTTTTGTAGTAGTGAAGAAAACTTATAAGAATCTCACGAGAATCACATTACAAAATATAATTACTGTAATTTGAGAGTTCAAGCCTTATAAATCCCACACTAGAACCTCATACTTCTTATAGTACTCAAGTCCCATACCTTGCAAGACGGAGGTTATGGTGGGTAAACTGATAAACATTGTACTGTGCATAAGTAAATAATGATCATTTGATATCCTATGCAAAAGTTGCATGGCTACAATTTCAATAAGTAAACCGGGTGAAAATTTATTGAATATGATTCTGATTTTAATAAATTAAATATTAAATGATTTATTTGATATTTTATCTTATTTTTAGGCTTAATTTGATCTTTTATTTTTTTAAAATTCAATTTGGTCATTTATCTTTTTTGGTTTAGTTTAGTCATTTATATTTTCAAAAATTATATTTGATAATTTATCATATGTTTTTTGTTTAGTTTGATTCTTTATCTTATTTTTTTGTTTAGTTTGACCATTCAGTCTATTCAAGATAGACGTTGTTAATCATTTAAAAATGAACTTTTTTGTTTCAGTTTTCTTCCCTATCCCTCTATTTCAGTTTTGACAAAAAAATCATTATAAAATGATTAACAACGTCAATTTTAAATGGATCAAATGATCAAATTGAAAAAAAATATAAATAATCAAAATAAATTTTTAAAAGTTAAGTGACTAAATTGAATAAAAAATAAAATAAAGAATCAAATTAAACTTTTTAACATATAAATGATTAAACTAAATAAAAATGTATAAGATAAATTATTATTTCTTCGGTTAATGTAAACTACAAAGTCTATGTGGTATCATTGGACCATTTTGACAATGATAAATTTTCTGAGTGTGTTGTTGACTTGGATGGAATAAATTGTCGTCTGAAATTTTGATGGACCAATTTGTCGGGAAAAATTGTCTCCTCTCTCTCTTCCTCATCTTCTCCCCCTTTCATCTACTTTATTTTTCCTCCTCTCACTCCAACAACCTCCCCTTGCCTTTCACTCCATTTTTTATTCCTCTGTCAATGTCAATTTCGTTAGCACCGCCACGCTGAAGACCACTGCCACCAACTTGGTAGTTCCACCCCTTTTTTCCAACTAAGATCCAATGGGTCAGTTTTCAAATGTTTGGGTTTTAATTTTGCTTGCAGGTCTAGTTGTGGTTGAGAAAAGCATTTTGATTTATTTTTGTTGTTATTTTGGGAATTGAAAAAAAAAAGTATGGAAGTATGGATATTGATGGATGAATGCGAAGAAGGAGAGATGGGGACTGCGGCGGAACTTGTGGAGGCGCACAATGAGGGTGTCCTTGTCGTTGAGCTCAGTGGGGCGATGCGGCATCACACAATGAGAGCAAATGTAGTCATGGGAAAAGGAGACGGAAGCAAAGCATTTTGTTTTGTTAACAAAAAAGAATAGTTCATCAATTTCTAGAAGAATCTATCTTTTGTGTTGTTTATGTGTGGAGGACCCAATCACTCATTAGTGAGGGTGTCAGAGAAGATAGGGTAGGTGAGGGTGTCCGAGAAGATAGGTTAAATGTTGACGGTTTAAAAGGAGGGTGTTTTCGAGACGACGTCGCCCAGGGTATTGTCAAGGGTTGTCATAGTTTGCAATAGGGATAAGAAAAAGATGGGGGCTAAAATAAATAAAAAGATGGAAAGAAAAAAGAGAAGAGGGTGTTGGAAAAGATGGAGTCTTTCTTCTACGGGGTGTGGCGCTTATTCAGAGCAACATAAGTGTTGTTATTCATCGCCATCAAAGGTGATTTCGGGCAGTGGCGCTCTTTTGTTTTAGCGTCCTCTTTCACCTTTCTATTTTCCCCTTCCACCGTGCGTACACTACCTCCTTCATAAGGACAGTGTCACTCCTTGAATCGTCGCATCATGTCTATGGCACTCCCATCGTGTCATTGCCATTGTGGTCCTTGACATAGAAGCGCAAAAGGAGAAGAGATCATGAAGAGAGAGAGGAGACAATTATGTCCAAGCTAAAAGATTGGTCCATCGAAATTTCAGATGATAATTTAGTCCATCCTTGTCAGCAGCACATTCAACAAATTTATGACTATCAAAATGTTTCAATGATGCCGTGTAAACTTTGCCATTTATGTTAACAAAAGGGATGAATTTGTTGTACTTTTTACAAATTAAGGGACATAACTTTATTTTTTAAAACTCAGGGACCCAAGTGTCAGCATTTTGCAAACTCAAGGACTAAATTGAATATTTATCCTATATTTAATAATAAAATCAAAATTTAGTGTTTATATATCTATATATATATATATATATAGATATATATATATATATATATATATATATATAGAAGGTTTTATTTCATGGAGTGATGTCAGATAGTGCCCTCATATTTATTCATTCAAAATAATTCAATTAATGCAGATTTTATATTAATCCATTATAATACATAAAAATCATATAAATTGAAATATTCAAATTATATATTTATTATATTTTTTGAATTTTATATAGTAGATATAACAACCGTGTAAATTGACATGATGTTTTTTTTACTCTATTTCTAATAGAAACTTAATTGATTGTCCAATATATTTCTAATAAAATGAAAAAAACAACCTTTTAAAAAAAAAAAGTCAAAAGAAAGCATGTAATGAATCACTAAATTAAAGTGAAGAAGATCCTATCTAGGATAACATTCACAATAATAATAATTTTCTGAATCATTTGTGTATAGAAAAATATATTTACATTTAAATTAAATAATTAAAAATTAAAAATTAAAATAATATAAAATTTACTCCTATAAATTATAAAATATGAATTTAATACTAATGCAAGATACATATGAAAAACTAAGATAGTAAGACCCAAAATAATCATTCTTTACCACTTTAGGGGGTGGGGGTGAATATATATATTTTTTACGTTACATTTTTTTCATACATTACACTGCTAAGAAAAAAAATTAAATTATTTGTTATTGTTTGTATGTAAGCTATTTTGTTGCCTAATTGTTGTTATTATTATTTTTAGATTAACTAATATTTAATAATAAATTTTATGAATATTTTATTTATTTTTTAACAGGAATCTAATTATAATCATTAGAGACTATTTATAATTAAATCCTTTATTTTTTTTATCGATGGTTTGTTCTCTTATACAATGTATTCTAACACTATCAGCATGCAACACAGTCTCGATAATAGTAGAATTTTCTATTGAAATTTACACTAAATAATAAACATAAATATTAATTAATTTTCTTTTCATAAAATTAAACTTAATTATCTTTTATAGATATTTCAATCAATTTTAAAATTCACAAAATAGAAAAAAGTTTGTGTCATATTTTGACCCTTGTTAAGGAATAAAAAGCTTGAGTATGTAATGCTAGATTGATCACCATCAAATCCTTTAATCTTTTATCAATAGTAGGCGGGTCTATTGTCAAAGACAAATAAAAGTAAACATATTTTATTCTCTCAAACTCAAACAAGAGAACCTTCTCAAGAATTGGTGCTTCAATTTCAATTATCTTGAGCATGAGACAATAGTCAACCTCTAGGTGTGATAACTATTTACTCATTAATGCATAATAATGATTTGCTTCATGGTAATAACTCTACTTTCTAGGTCTTCAGAACAAGTTCATCAGATTTTTCAAATTACAATATTTTGAAGCAACCAAAAACTACTTAATACTACCAAAGAACATATATACCACACAGGGGTATAATTTTGTTACGTTGATTGTCTCAACTTATATGTTGATTGTTATGAACCTTCTCGATGGATTGAGCAACACAATATGTCTGCTCGTTGGTATTGTTTTTGCATAAGTGGTGACACTTCTTGTGATCCTAGGCATGCTCTCAATTAATTGAATTATATTGGTACATTATATATATATATATATATATATATATATATATATATATATAAAAGCAAGGGATCCAACACATGAGTATGTGCCTCTTCCTTGTCTACCAGACTTGAATCTCCTTAGGTGCTTCAAATACATTGTTGGTTTCATAATCCACTCAAACAAACACTAGTACAATTAAGCATTTTAAAGACGATTATTGGACATATTTCACGATGATTTTGAACCATCTTTGAAATCAATGTCGTAGAAAGTCAATACTTTACACAATGGTTCGTAAACTGTTAACTCGTTGGCAAGTGTATCAAATTGTCACAAGTAGTAAAGTACTCAGAAGTCCGAGTGTCGAATCCACTAGGACTTTGTTTGTACTTAGATTAATGCAAACCCAAGTTAAAAGCAATAGATAAAGAATTTAAAATAAAGATAAAGAAATATATTAGATAAGATAAAGATTTAAAAGAAAGGATAAAAGATTTAAAGATAAAAATAGAAGATAGAGAAGATAAAATATTTAAATTAAGATATGATAAAGATAAAAGAAAATAAAAGATAAAAGATAAAATAAGAAAAGTAAAAGATAAAAATAAAAAAAAAATCAGAATTTGATAAGGTTGGAACCTGGCCTGCCAGTTTGCCTAGGATGTATGAGTTTATGATTTTTCTTTATCAATTTAGGTGATTCTATTATACCCACATTTGTTCAATTCAATTACTTGCCCCTGATTCCTCCTCAGGATGACAAGTCTATTTTGTTTATCTATCTTCCAAATTCCTTTGTAAAGACTCAACAAATAAAATGTATGAAGTATGAATTCTAGATGTTTGCAAGAATGCATGGACATAAAATTATCATTTTATTCCTAGCAATGATTTTCTTATGAAATCCTTTATTTTTGTTCTATTAGAAGTTACCTTCTTCCGAAAACGTCTAACCCCTAAAATCAATGCATGCATACCTTCTTTAAATCTTATTTAGAAATTACCTTCTCCCGAGCGTTTAACCCCTAACAGAATATAAAGATGAATAATGCAGGATAAAAGTAGAAAAAATAATAGAATAGAAAACACCTTTGCATTGATAAATAGTGAGTACATCGCTTGGCTTTTAGGCCTGCCAGGCCCTAACTAGGGGTTTAGCCACTCATGGCCATTGAGGGCTTTACAATGGATGGGGTATAAGAACTGATGGGATAAGAGGGGTGAAAGAAAGAAAGGGAATAAATGAAACCCCTAGGAGAGGGGGTTCTATGGTGTTGTGTGTTTCTGCTTGGCTTGACATAGTTGTTGTAGTGGACTTGGATCTGATGCTAGAAATCTTCCTTTTTGATATTTTTGATATTTTTTGGATTTGTTTTGTTTTTAATCATACCTTCTTGAGACTTCCTGATATTTTGAATATTTTCTCGATCTTTTAATCTCTCCTTTTCATATCTACAAGTTATAAATAAGAAAAATATCAAATCTTAATATTTAAGCCAAAGATAAATGCTAAATAAATATTTTTAAAGATATTTTCAATATATTTTTATTATCAAAATAATTCATATTTAGCAGTTATCAATATATTTTTAAAAATATTTTTAAAGATATTTTCAATATATTTTTAAACCATCTTAGATTTCATCCTTCTACATTGGTTCTTCACGAAATCGTTTTAGACTTTGTTTTTTGAAGAAGAAAAAGGTTAAAGAATTGGTGTTTCTAACACGGTTGTTCCAAACAAACCATCTTAGAGAATGAACTTTCTAAGACGGTTGTCAGAAAAATCATCTTAGTGAGTGGACTTTCTAAGACGGTTGTCAGAAAAATCATCTTAGAAAGCATGTTTTTAAGTCCAATATAATGCCCTGGGTTGGAGTTGTGCATTTGCTTCCTTGCTGAAATGAAAATATAGGAGTTAACTTTAACGCTTCCTCGATAAAGGACATAAAACATCCAAATACCACTAAACATCTAATAAACTTGAGTCAGTGACATCTTTCTCCTATAAATTTAACATAGTAACATTTTACATTATATTAAGAGAATCCTCAATAAGAAAATTTTATCCAGATACAGAACATAACTTCTGAGAAGAAGGTAAAATATTTATATCCACACACAAGATTAATGTCTGGTGTGAGATACAATAAAAGCTTGATTAGAAAGTTGTTGATAATGTCCATTGTTTAATAAAGAGTTGAAAGTGAATGTTGAGGTTGTAAAGTTGTTGGGCAATATAGTTGCTATGCTTAGTTGATTAAATGCATCTGATTAGTTATTTAAGCTTGTCATTGCTCAAGTTGTATCACTAAAGTTCACATGGATGAATTGATCACCTCTGATTGTTGCCAGCATAGCTTATGCAATGCATTCTAAATATAACCAGAAAACCGTCAAGTCAAGAAAAAAATGACCAGTACAATTTTTTAACAACTACTACCATGGAAAAATCATTACTGCTCAACAGAGATGTAACTACCCTCTAAAACTGATTGGTTAAGATACTTGTTACAGTGCTCCGCATCCATAGCGGACCCCATTGTAACAAAAGCAAAACCATGAGAAATCCGTGTACTAGGCTCCACCACAAGAAAACATGAACAAACCTACAAAAGAAAACAATCATTGGAGGGATGAATAATAAAATTCAGCAAAAAAAATAAAATTTGAAGAGTAAACTGGTATGATAATGACCTTTCCTTCCTTGGAGAAATGCTTCTTTAGGTCTCTTTCGGTGACCCTTGAAGATAGACCAGTTACATAAAGTGTGTCACCAGGATTTGTAGGTTCAGACCTACAATATATTTTAAAATATTAGAAGTTAAGCCACTAGGATTGAACTAGTGGTGAGAAACTTGGGTAGCTGGCATGAGTTCATATTTACAAATCTCATTAGCATTATTGTACCCAAGAGAAAAAAATAAAGATTGGGACTTTATTCGCGCATCACTATACAATATACAATAGTTAACATAAAAACACAGTTAACTCTTTCAAAAATACTTGTGAGATTAGATGTAAGCCTTCCAAGTAAAGTATTATGACAAAATATATACAAAATTGAAAATGACCAACCTTCCATGAATTGGTGACCTTGACATGAAGAAGTAAAGATCCAGAAAGTGGTAAAAACAAAAGACACAAAAGGAATAAGTTTCAAGTACTTTCAGAATGACAAAAATATATACAAAATTGAAAAAGACCAACCTTCCACGAATTGGTGACCTTGACCTAAAAAAGTACAGACACAAAAGGTGGTAGAAACAAAAGACATAAAAGGAATAAGTTTCAAGTACTTTTAGAATCAGAAATATATATATATATATATATATATATATATATATATATATATATATATATATATATATATATATGGTATCTACTATATACATTTGGCTGTAATTTTTCTCATAAGTTCAGTAATCATAGTGCATAATTTAAAACCTTGAGTGTCATAGTCACCTACCTCAACACTTTCAAACTAAACAACAATTGTCACTGACCTGCCACGACTTCTATAACGGGATCTTGGCCTTTGTCTAGGCCTAGATCTCGACCTAGACCTAGATCTTGATCTCGATTGAGCTTTCAACGGGGAAGGGGACCTTGAGTTCCTGAAATACCATCATGATTAGATAAAATAGCTTCACATCAGCGATCCATAAAAAGAGTTAAAAACATGGCTTCATTAACCCAACATCTAAAACTCAAAGTGGCCAGTTTCCATCAATAACAACACAATTAATTCTAGCAATAGTCAAATTACATTCTATCCACAATGCTAAGGAAATTCTTAATTTCTAATCAAACCACTCAACAACACACGACTACACATTCCTTCAAATGATCACCGGAAACCAATAATTCCCATTAAAACTATTACGTATTCTTATTGTTTTTCTTTTGTTTTATAAAACTATACCACAAAAAAAAGTCCATCACATATCATCTTGAAACAACAACGATTCCATCTTTTACAGCAAAACAACACCTCATCCTTAGACCACATTGTCGACATCGCAGCCTGCATGCACAACTAGAACTCTGGGTGGGCCTTAGTGGGCCAATGCGCTCCCTCCACTACAACCCAACTCCCAAAACATTAGAAGTTGTGAAGGCATCGAAGTCATCATCGATCTTGCACTTGATGGCGTAGTCCTTTTTGTTGACGTCTCCTCGTCGGAGTTGGAGACGACGTCCTTAGCTTAGAGAGAAGGAGTGGGGTCGCGGTCAAGGAAGGCCGATGGCTTTTGATATGCAAGAGATATGGGTTTAAATCTACGATTGCATTGTTTTAGGAAGGTCCTTGAGAGATTTGTTCTTGGTCTAGTGAGAGAAGAGGAAAAGCATAAGAGAGAAAGAAATAGGTAAGTGTGGGGACTGGCCTCATTCAAAGACAGTTTTTGAAAATAACCGTATTTGAATACTCGATTTCAACGATGATTTTCATGAAAATTGTCATCGTTTTGCAGTTTCAACGACGTTTTCGGCAAAACTGTCATTGAAATGTTCCTTGTATTTACAAAAATGTCACCACTTTGAAAATGATGACAGTTTTGGAAGGACTGTGTTGAGCTTGCGTGGTTAAAACTAGTTTTTTTAGTGGTAAAAGATCCTTCAAACTCCTTCAATTTTGCTTTCAACCAATCCATTTTTAAGTATAACAGATAAATATGATAAGGAAATTTAAAAATGATTTATTTTTTCGTAATAGGTCCATCGATTCAGCAAATTTATAAGTTTGTGATGAAATTCCTAAAGTTTGTAATATATAAATAAGCTGAGATATATAGATTAAAATCATCGACTTGTTTCTTTTTGAAGAATCGGGCTCTTAGAATTGTCATACTTCAACTATATAATAAGAATTAATTTTTATAGCTAAAATTAACTTGTCTACCAATTTTTGAATATTATAATTTCTTTTTTTAAGAAAATATTATAAATTCTCAGTGAACGATAAATAAAATTATTTCTAATACAAATTAAAAGAAATTCAAAACAACACTATTGCCTAATGTATATCTATAATGAGAAAAAGAAATTAAAAGAAAATAAACAATCTAAATTATATAACAAATATATCTATGAAAAGAAATCCATATTAAAAATAAAATTGTTGCAATATTGACTAAAATATATCTATAATGTATAGAAAAAAAATCTATAATGCATATCTTAACATAAATAAATTAATTTGTAACACCAATTAAAGCATCCAAAACTTTCACGTTATTTCTACCAATAAAATAATCTATTAAATCAGTTAAAAGAAAAATTAAATCTTAAAATGAAAAGAGATATTGTCTAATATATATTTTAGTTTTTTTGTATTAATAACTATTGTTATAAACAATTAATTTATAAAATAAAAACAAAACTAAATCTTAATATAAGAAGAACAGTATAATATAATATTTAAAAGGAAAAAACTCACTACAAAGTATAAACACGGACTAGAAAAAAGAAAAAACATGTTATTACTTACTTTACTTTTGGCTTCGTAAAGCTTTAAGAGTATAAAAGAAAGGCTGGAGTAAAAGGGGACAGGCGAGCCAAGATAAAATTTAGAAGGAAGGTATGAAATATCAGTGTATCATTGTATTCAGAATATTTTTTTGTAGTTTTTTTTTTTGTCACTATATATATAGAGTTATGACTCATGTATTGTGTTAGGAAGTTAAGAATCATGTACTATGTGATTCATGTACTTATGAAGTGTTAGAAAGTTATGATCCATGTATTCTATGTTTTAATAATTTATGACTCGTGTCCTCTGTGTTAAGAATCTATGTCTTTTTTTTTTTAAATGTAGTTTAGCTTATTAAATTTTTTATATGTCAAAATATGTTTTTAATCCCTTTAAAATCAAGTTTTGACTTTAATTCTTATATTTTTATTTTTCAAAAGGTTGAAATTATTTTTCTTTATTTTAACTATTATATGATACTTGTTAACCACTTGTGCCTTTAACTAAATATAAAATGACCATGCCATATAACATTCACTATTTGTAGTATGTGATACCTTTAAAAAAATAACAACGGCAAACAAAAATGCTAAGATTTATGGGTTTATGTGATCATATTATCATTATTATAATTGTGATCACATAAGTTATATTTGATTGTATTTTTTTACAACATTATAGATGACAAAGAAATAACAATTGTCATCGGAATTTAAGACCTTATTAAACATCATAAAGAATGAATTTAAGTTTGAAGAATAATAATTATACCTTATTTGACTCATATGACATTCAGAGTTCCCCCAAACACTTCAACAGTGTATGTATGTATATATACCTTGAATTCCTTTCAACAGTCCCAATGAAGTATTCCGGAGAACTCTAGGGGACAGCTGACCTAACTCCATAATATATTTCTTCCATCCTTTCATATTCTTTTGCTTCAATGTTGATAAAATGTAATAAGCAGCATGACACAATATTTATACAAAAAAACTCTCCATACTCATGCATGAAGAATTTGGACCATTGAAACCCCTTTTGAGAAGTGCATATGAACATACAAGCTTTACAAGTTGAATCTGGGCAGGATTGGGGGAAAGAATGCCCCATCGTGAGCTTTTCGGACCCATCACCTTCAAACTTTTTCCAAATGAACCATATTCCAATTTTTTTTCATATGCTGGAATCAAATCCATCAGATAAAGCTAGCTAGCCCATTTCCTCTTAGGCGTGGCTTCCCGTCTTCATACAAATTAACTTGATGCAAAAATTGCTAGCATCTTGACTCTTGAGCAATATTGACAGTTCAACTTTCAGCAAAATTTGTTGAATAAAGAGAAAATTATATTGGATGTGCACCTTGTAAAAAAAAAACAGGGGGAATAATACTGTGGTCCAAATACTTGCTTTTGTATCAGTTTTCAATATAGTGACATTTCTTGTATAAAAAAAAATAAAGTGACACCTTAATTTGCATTAGACTGTATTTTTTTTGTTAAATATAATTTTAGTCCTTATATTATTTCCGGTTTTATTTATAAAGTCATAATATATTTTACGGTATGACTTGTTTCTTATATATATTATTAGAGATAATAATTTTTACTTTTAAATTTTGTCATTTTAAAATTATTTTTTAAGAATAATTCATGTAATACTTAATTTTTTGGGATTAATACCTGTCATTACTTAATTGTCATTAATTGTGGCTTCGACCTACCATGTAATAGCATTCACTTTATACAATTTTTTAAATTAATTCATGCACATATATTCTCTTTTATTTTAGTCTTTTTAATTCTATATCTTAGTCATCTCAACAACTTTTATTTTATTTTATGTAGAAACATTCACTATATCTTTTTTCATTATTATTTCAGTTCCTAACTTTTTAGTCATCTTCCTTAAAAAAAAAAAACAGCCATCTCAACAATTAACGGTGATTAAGTAATGGTCCAGATTACCTCTCTAAAAATTTGAAAATTATAGAGTATTTAAATTTTTTTGACTTTTTTTCACCAAAAAAATAGAGTATTTAAAAATAATGTTAAAAAGAGTAAAATCAAAAGATAGGTATATTGTAAAGACTATTTAGAAAGCATATTTAATCCTAAGAATATGATAGTATATTACATGGTATATTTCCACTCTTGGTGACCACAACACTATTTGCATGCAAGTTGAGTATGTGTCGAATAGACACAATGAGAAAAAAGCAAAATGTGATACTTCTCTGATCAAAGATCCTCTGTTGGTCACACCTTTTTCAATTTTTATCTAGACTCTAGGTAAGTCTAGGTTCAGTTTCAGCAAGAGTCTTCAGCTTTGCCATGGTATCTCTTTGTTGAAACTAACAACATTGGCTTGGTTGCAACAAGAGAACATCACTATAAATATAACATGTTAACACATGTTGCCACACCAAGAAGCCATAGAAGCATTGAAGTACTTGAAAAGGCTTATTATGTCAGGTGTCCCCTAGAGTTCCCCTTAATGCTTCATTGAGGATTCTGTTTAGGTCCAATTTAACTAGTCCCTACTGAAGTGTTTGGGGGAACTCCGGGTGTCACTTTGACGCTTGAGAAAAATAAAAAACTTTGTGATTAAATTCGAAACAATCTTATATCTTTACATCCTCTACTCTTACACATTTTCTTTATCCTTATTATTCTTTTTTCTTTTCTTTCTTTTTGTTATTATATCACCCATCATTTAATCTATCAAGTGTTTTCTCTTCTTTCCTTATGATATTTATCTTGTTGAATAGGGTATATACCACTGGACTCGAAGTATTTAAACCGTTGCTTATAAATGTGTCAGAATTTTTTTTCTTTTTGAGCATAGATTAAGAAACTAAAAAAAATATTGGAATGCACAAAATTATATTGGTCATGATTTTTTTTTTTTACAATTCTTGTATGATCGTCACAATAAATATTTTCTTTTTTTTAGTTACTTAATCAATGTCTAAGGACAGCAAGAACCTAATAATAGTTCACCCACTTTATTTATCTTTAAAAGATTTTTACTACCAAATTACTTTCATCTCGTGGCTCAATGTTCTTTCTTTGTTATTATTCCAGTTTCTTTGTCAACTGACTTTGTTTCAACATTTTTGTATTGACTTCACTTAATCTTGTTTCAAACTAGCTTTCTCTTAATTATTCAGGAAAAAACGATGTCCTGCAATACTAACAGTTTGAATTATACTTACTTCCGCCAGTATAGTTATTTTATTTAACGAAAATTAAAATATTTATATAAATATTGTAGTTCCATAAGAATGATACATGGAAGCAATGTTCCAATGAAAGAAGCCTGAGTTAGCTGAAATAATATTCAGCTGCTTCTGTTGTAGTCCCAAGTTGTGGCTGGCTTAGAGAAACTAGAGCAAAAGTTTTGGACTGCATAATCAGATAGTACATGGTAGTTTCTGAATGATTTTTAACATGGCTTGTTCATAGTGCCCCTCATGGAAAAAAAAAAAAACAAAAAAACAAGAAGATAAGAACAAGTAATCGTGTTTTTCTAACCTTATATGTTTTGTGTTATTTCTTTAATCATTTATGTGTAACATGCTCTTAATAGCTTCACATATTATTATTAATGATTGATTTCCTATGAATACGATCTTCAGTCCATGCAAAAACAGCTGATGAGGACAGTTTTAAAGTAACTCTTGGCTAGCAATGTGTCCATAACAGTTGTACAAATATCTCAATAGCCATAATCAACCAACAAACGAACATGCAGAATACTGCTCTGTGGAACTTCTATAGCTTGGGGAAATAATGTGGTAATATTCAATTGAAATTTCATCTAAGTATATGCCACATTATATCTTGTTAAAGAGGAGTGCTGGAAAGTAGGAACACTCATGTGTAATGCACTCCTTCAAACGCATTATCTCTAATTTGTTAAAATTGATTGAAAACTATAAAATCAAGACAAATTATCATTAAACATGATGTAGGACCCACAAAAATTTGACATTTTTAATAAATTTCAACTAACAAGAAAAATTTGACATTTTTAATAAATTTCAACTAACAAGAGAGGATGTGTTCAGAAAAGTATGTTTGAGAGTGTGTTTCCTAGCATTTTTCCTTGTCAAACCAAGCCTATAAAAATAAAGAAAGTATATACAGAAATAATGTGGTAATATTCGATTGAAATTTCATCTAAGTACATGCCACATTATATCTTGTTAAAGAGGAGTGCTGGGAGTAGGAACTCTCTCTATAATGCACTCCTTCAAACACACTATCTCTAATTTGTTAAAATTGATTGAAAATTACAAAATCAAGAGAAACTATCATTAAACATGATGTAAGACTCACAAAAATTTGTCATTTTCAATAAATTTCAACTAACAAGAGAGGATGTGTTCAAAAGAGTATGTCTAAGAGTGTGTTCCCTAGCATTTCTCCTTGTCAAAACCAACCTTATAAAAATAAGGAATGTATATACAGATGTTCAAAATTCAGAGTACACAAGCAGATTATGGGAATGCAGTAGGAGTATGATTCAAATGGGACCCCTTTTGCACACTAGACTTTCTGACAGGAGCATGGACTCTCTTTTGTTCTAATTGGGAGTTTCTTCCTGCAGTTTTTGAGGCTGCAATCTGTTCAAGAGTTTGTAAAACCTCTGTAATCGGAGGCCTTCCCTTGGCTTCACGATTAAGGCATTTTAGAGCAAGAGTGGCCGCCATATAGGCTCCTTTTTGTGGGTATTGGCCTCCCAATTTGGTGTCCATGATCCGAAATAGTCTTCTTTTGTCACCCAAATATGGTTTTGCCCATTCTACTAGATTCTGCTCTACACCGGCTTTTGATCTGTCAACGGCTCGTCTACCGGACAATAGTTCAAGCAACACAACTCCAAAGCTGTATACATCACTTTTAGCCGTCAGCCGACCTGTTAATGAATTGGAGCTTTAGTATGGTGGTTTGCTTAAAATGAGACAAGTGAAAGGAGTTAGCTTCTGAATTCTATCCTGAGGAGCAGTGCTTGGAGCAAACATAATGAATCTAAAAATTGTGGCACATATTCACTTGTTTAGACAAAAACACATGATTAGTATGCGTGACAAGCAATATCAGACATTTATGGTTTACAATATGGGAAGAAACTGAAGTGTAGATCAGTTCAATGTATAGAGTCTCATACAATTGACTAGAACAATAGCATGTTCAAATGGACATAAATGATTACAGACCATTAACCATTTACAAGAAACAATGAAAAGTAACAACAGTTTACTGTTTACACAAAGCTAAGGTATACCTGTTGCAACATATTCAGGTGCTGCATATCCTTGAGTTCCCATGACTTGAGTGGAGACATGAGTTCTATCACCCGTAGGCCCAGCCTTTGCTAAGCCAAAATCAGAGAGCTTAGCATTGAACTCCTGTAACCAAACGAATGATAAGAAATTATTTTTCATGATACAACAATAAATTACTACATTATTTTTACCCTCATTGATCTTACTGCGTCTAGTAGGATATTGGATGCTTTAAAATCACGGTATATGACTTGTGATTTGGCATTATGAAGAAAAGAAAGTCCTCTAGCAGCACCAATGGCCACTTTCATCCTCACTGACCAAGAAAGAGGTTGTGGTCCTCCTGTCACATATAATAAGCCCATCAAACGACTTTAATGTAGTAATATGTCATTTTCCTAAGTGGATTAGTTACCAAATCATAGTCAAACATGTTAATAACAAAGAAGGTCACTCTTAAGGAACCATTTATCTTTGTTGATATCTCTATTATTCTGTGAGTTTCTTTGATGACATAACCATCAAGGTAATAGCTAAGTAAACTAAAGTTACAAAACAAAGTGTAATGGTTATGGTAACTTACTTCTAAACAGATGATTCTCTAAGCTCCCTTTGGACATAAACTCGTATACCAACAACCGGTTCTCTCCATCTGCACAGTATCCAATCAATTTTACCAGATTCTGATGGTGTAGTTGTCCAAGGTAGTCCACTTCAGTCTAGAAAATGATTAAAAAACTTCACTAATTGCACCATGAATAATATCCAAAAAAGATCTAAGTACCTTCTTAGGGGGGTTTAAATTTAATGTAAAGTATGCTTAAGCCATCTTAGGCTTGGAAATGGAAACAAAACACCTACCAACCACTCCTTATGACCTTGTAACCCTTCAGGTTTGAGTTTCTTAACAGCAACAACCATTCCTGATCCAGGTTTTGAAGCTGTAAATGTGTGTTCATCAATCCACCCCTTGTAAACATAACCAAATCCCCCTTCACCAAGAAGACTGTCCGGGCGAAAGTTCCTGGTGGCATTCTTTAGCTCATTGAAGGTAAAGGCCTTAAGATTTGGGGAAGACAAGATTTCGCCCTCAGACCTTGGTGTTGGAAGATTTGAGAAATCACTTGCTTCACTATATGACAGAATAGATAAGTTGGAAGGAACAGATGAAGGACTAGTTTTTGAAATTCCTGATGCAGCGAGAAGAGGAAAACAGTTAGTTCATATATGCTAGCATTTTCACAAACAAAAGCAGGAACTTGCCAATATAACCTTAAAACTCAACCAACTACACTCATAACCCATTTAGGAAAATTCTGAACAAATACTTTATATGTTATAACAAAACTTTTCATTATCACTTATTAGGACTGCTATGCTTTTCAGTTTTTCCTCCTCTTTTCACATGTAAAAGGACTAAAACAAAAGGGCCAAAGTGTTACTTAGTTTAGTTATAGTCCAAACTCGAGCATTGTATAAGTTTTAACTAGATTCGGTTAACTACAAGATCCCATGGATTGAATCCTAGCAAGCTTGCAGCATCCAAAAACAACGAGACAAGAAACCTTAAAAAACCCACAAAGAATTCCCAATCTACAACACCATCAAACCCACAGCTTTGAAATCTATATTGAAAAAAAAAAGGAATATTTATAAATGACAAAGGCAAACATGCACCTAGGAAAATCAAAAACACCCCTTCAAAAACATAGTGACACTGTGTTTTAAAAAATTATTAGCAACCATGATTTCAGTCGCGACCGCATTGCAACCACAGTTGTGATTAAAGGGTCGCCATGAAATCGCGACCGCGACCACAATTTAGAATCTTAGAAACAATATTGTTTCATTGACAAGTGAAGATTTACTGACAAAAAAAAGAAAAAGTACCAGAAGGGGTTCTGGAACTGTGAGCAGCTTCTACTTTGGCTGAAGAATCTAGGCAGTTACCCATTAGCCCCTAAGCTGGCAGAAACCTAGTCACACACCAACACACTACACTTATTTATGGTTGCTTAAAAGAAGGAGAAATTAAAAAAGTAATGTCTTTTTTTCTATTTTCTTATGTGGGGTTTGGTTTAAACTTTACAGTTTGCAAATTGGAATTGAAATGCTTGAAGAAAAAGGAAAGAAATTTTGGTTGACAAGGAAAAAAAAAAAAGTGAACGGAAAGAGAGGAGAAAGTACATGTGAATGACATAAGACATTGCGCGATTGAAGTCGAAGCCAAGTCTTTGTGTGTTAAAGAAAAGACACGGGAAGCGCGTGGGGTCAGATTATGCATTTACGATATTACCCCTGATTATTGTCATTGTTTTCTCACACACACAACTGGCATTAAATATCATGCTTTATTACCAATGGGATATTCTCGTTTGGCCATCATCATGTCATGTAAGAAGTTTCAGACTTTCAGCATTAAATTGTTTTGGCTTTTTTAGTTTATTGTTTTGTTCGAATTCGTGCTTTTCTCACCCAACGTTCGAGTACATTGATTGAACGGGTTTTTATGGATTTTAAAATGAATTTTAGATTTAACGTAGACAAAATGAAGATGTCAATCGACAATTCAAATGACTGATTCCGTTTGGTTAAGATTAAATAAAATGATATGCACATGTGATCTTTTTTTTTTTTTATATTGTACACATGGGATAAGATAAAGTAACATTAAGCATTAAATTAAGATTAATGATATTATAAATATTTTTTTACAGAATGTTGTAAATCATTTTATCTATCTAATTATGAAATTTGATTATACTATCATGGTGATTATATATAATAATCTCGTGTAAAAAACACATAATAATCTAATGGTAGATATTTAGTCATATTTTATTTAACATATCACACATTACAATAAAATTGTATAATAAAATGCTAGTTAGTCTTAGAATAAAATTTGATTATTTATTTCATTATAATTTAAAATTAATAGTCAAAATTGGCAAATTTTACTTTAAATAAAAATTATTAAAATATTATTTAAAAAATTTAATATTTATTTTCAGTTAGTCTTAGAATGGTGATACATAACACAATTATATTACAAATATTATACCTATCACCTATCCTTTTTTCTATATTTCTTTTTATCCCATTGTGTTACTAATGCTTACATTTTTCTCATGTCTATCTGTTTCTCTTCCTTGATGTGGAATAGCATGAAATGGTGGTCCATTCCTTAATGTTAATTTCGTTTAGAAAAGAAAGCAAAACAAAAGTAAGAAAAATAGTAGAAAGTGAGATAATATAGTAAAGTGTTTGGTAAAAAAAGAAAATGAAAAACAAATACATGTAAGGCCTCCAGCTTTTACTGTGTTTTTCATCTCATTTTGAGATGGAATTCCAACCATGTAAGGCGCATCATATTTTTGAATCTTTCAGTTGTGTTTCATCTTTAACAAACACGCATCCCTTTATACTTTTATTACTTTTCACACCCTCTTTCTTTCACTCTAATTTTCGATGAAAACAAACACATATATCATTACAGTCATTACTCGTTTCTAGCAGTACGTAACCTTAATTAACTAAGCCTTGATGACATATTAGCATATAATAACAAATGCGGGACAAAATGGTCCAGCACAAATTGAGTGGCTCGCAACCTAAGCAAAAAAATCAATTGAGGATAAAATTGTTTTGTGCAAAGAGTCAAATGAAAGATACAAAAGATGGTTTGAAGAAATTGATCCCAATGAGTAGTGCATTGGAAGCTGCCAAACAAATAAGTGAGGTAAGCAAAGACAAGTTGACCACGTATGACAACTAATTGGATTGTCTCCTACCTTAGACCCCTATCTACTATTCTAACACTAATGCCACATAACATCCAAATTAGGATACGGCATTACATAACCAAATTTCAAGCGTGAGATACAAGACACTTGAAAAATCTAGGAAATTTTCTTTACTAAATGGTCCATTTCTTTAACGTGTAAACCACGTGATTATGCCTAATATTTGAAAAGGCTTGAGTGTTAATTAATAATATTAATCTGATTTGGTATAAAACTTAATTAATATATATATATATATATATATATATATATATATATAATAACAATTTTTGTTTAAGAAGTTAAGCTAAAAATACGTAGAAGTTAGGCAAGATCTTATTTAAAGATCTATTCATGTTAGATAATATTCCTAAATTTTTTGTCTAAGTCAACAAATATAAAGTAACCAACAGTTATATAATTTTAAGACATCGCAATAAAAACAAGTTAGTAGTAATAAGGGTGGAGGAGGGATAACAGTGTTTTATATTTTCTAAATCTAAATTTTAAGTTTTTTTTTAAATATCTTTAAACTTTACATACTCAATGTTTAATAATTTAAGACAAAATTAATGGTATCTTTCATCTCTTAAGTAGTGAACCTTAGTTTCTTTCTCATTCCTTTTCATTTAAAATTATTTTCTCATGAAGTGATGGACTTCACTCTTCCATTGAAAACTTGTCCAATGAAAACATTCTAAAGGCTTTGTTCGAAGGTGCAACGACACGAATTTTTTTAAATATATATATATATATATATATATATATATATATATATATATATATATATATATATATATGACCGGGTAATGATTTTCTATATTATTGTATAATAAAATTAAAATATTTTATATCTCTCTTTTTATTTAAATTCATATGTTACATGTGATTAAAAAGTATTATGATATTGGTTGTTAGTGCTTTAATGTATTAATTACTTTATAAATTCATATTGAATGAATATTTAGCTGACAATTGTGACATATCAACATGTAACAGATCTATGATAAATAAATTTAAAATATTTTCCTTAATAAAATAAGAAACAAACTAAAACTTGAACTATAAAAAAATAAAAATAAATGTTACTATATTAATAAAGAACAAAAATATATATATATATATATATATATGCTTTAATATTAAATAATATTTTGTTGATAATAGATCATAACAACTGAATTAGAGTATATTTCTAGAAACAAAATATAAAATTTAAAAAAATATTTTAAGATATATAAATAAATTTAAGTTATAAAAAATGTGACAGATTTATCGTAAATTTACCCATATCTAACAAAATCCAACAGGAATAGAATGCGTTTAAAAATATAAATCTGATTTTCTTAAACCTAAATCTATCTCACCTTCTATCGGGAGAAAAAGGTCCTATTTATTGTTTTCCCTGAACCCATAAAATCTCAAAACCCACCTTGTATCAACTAAATAGTTTAACAAATTATAACTAAATATAAAAAATTGATTAATTTCAGATTTATATTATCTTTAAAATTTAAATATCCTTCTAATATGCATATGTTATATATTTCTATGATTTTAGTATTAATAAAATGCTTTAACTTCTTCTCTTTTTTTTCAATCTATCATTTTCAATAACTTTAAATTTTAATATTTTAAAATAAACTATCAATAATAAAATTAACAATTTATCACAAAATAGATTATTTATCATAAATCTAAAATATAATTTATATGTTCAAAAATATTTGTTACAAACTTCAATTATAACATTATTTAAATATTTAAAAATGTTTATTTATTATAATTTTAGTTGTATAAAATAAAAATAGTTATGCACAATGCACATACTACTAGTGCTTAAAATTTGTCTTACGAGATGTTTGTTTTAAGAATAATGTTTTTAGTCATGAGAATGTTTTTTTTTCCTAAGAACATAATATGGAAAAGTTATTTTTGGGTATTATTGAAAAATATGGTTGGTCAATTATTAAAATTGGTTAGGAATATTTTTTATATTTTCATGAATAATTAAAAAACATATGGTTGCTTGAGTTATTTTTTCCTGCAAATATATATTATAATTACTAAAAATATCTTTAATTATTGTGTTAATAACCTTTTTACCGAATGTAACGAATGTGCAGAAACTTAATAATTTCTATCTATATATAAATGTCTCTCTCTTCTCATTTATAAGAAAAAACATATTTTTTTTTGTTTTTTTATAAGTAAATTTGACCATTTTTATGTTATTTAATGAGATTATGTTTAAAATATTTTTTATTTAATAGGATTTTATGATTAATATCAAATTCCTACAAAGAATTAATAATTTAAGAAAAATATTTATTTTTTAATTGAAAATAACTCAATTTAATAAAATTAATTAATTTGTTTAATAAGAATAAAATTAATTTTTTTCTTATAAAAAAGAACGAAAGTAGTAATTAAGTTTCTTATCTAGTAGTATACACAACCCTCCAACATGTAATTGGTAGTAACGTACGTGAATGAAATTGCGGGAATAAAATTGGTTTAACATACAAGAACAGAATTTTGTTGGAAAGAAGAAAAATCTAGTCTCAAAATAATAGCTATTTTAAGTTATTTTACACACATAAAAAACTAATAAAGAGATAGAAAAGATTAATGATTTTATAAAATTAATCTTATATTATTAATTCATTTTTAGATCTTATAGTTTATCAATAACATATATAAAAGATATAAGTGAAAAAAATAATTATTATAATTATACTAAAAAACTAAAATAATAAATATATTAAAAAAAAATCTTACACTACAATTATAATATATGAAATGTAAGGAGTAACACATAACATGAAAGAGCTTTGAGATTTGACGATGGATAATAGAACGAGGGTAGTAAGGAGGATATGTCTGAATTTTTATTAATGAAAATAGATTTTTGTCATATGACATAGATTATTAATGATAGATAATTCGAAATTAAATGTTGATTCAACATAATATTATAATTTACTTAAAATAAAATGTGTCTTAGATTATTATTTTATTACTTCATAAGTATTTATGTATGTAACCTCAAAACAAAAAGGTTTATATGTCCGTATAACTTGATGCTCTACGGTTTAAAGTTAAATTTCAAGGAAATCAGTTATGTTTATAGAAGGAGGCTAGGATGTGAAACTAAAACTTATTTAGTACCATACATAAGTTTATTTTTTATATTTTTCATCATTTATTTCTCATTATACCCTTTCTCTTTTTTCCTCTTTCTTGTTTCTCCTCCTTTCTCTCATCTTCTCTGCAAAATCTTAAGGTTATGAACAAAATCACGATGTTTAATTCAACAACTATGATCTCAATACTACAATTATACAAGATTTCAACACAACAAATGCTCATTTCCCATTCCACTGCAGTCACCCCCAAAACACTACAACAGCAACGCAATCTCCGTCTCCATGAATAGCAATAGCAAACCCTCCACCACAAACCAAAATAGCAAACCATGCAAACAACAATGTGAATAGAAACATAATCTCATTGGGGACCTACAACCGTGAGTAGAGTTTGTGTGTGTCGTAACCAAAGGTGACCCATAGTAAACCATGCAAACAACAATGTGAGCAGAAACATAATCTCATTGGGGACCTACAACTGTGAGTAGAGTTTGTGTGTGTCGTAACCGAAGGTAACCCATTGTCGTCACACACAACGGCGCCCCTCTTCTAAACATGCATATTTTCATTTTTCTCCTTCTGGTCCGATCTCACCCCTCACTTGTGCACAAATTTATTTACTCATAGTTGTGCGGTCAAAATAAGAAACTCTTATTCCCAACGGCAACAGGCGTCAACCTCCTTAATGAATTGTCGTTGCATGTTTTTTTTTTTGGAAGGGGGGGGGGGGGGGGAGACGGTGAGGGCAGATGAGATCTGCATCAATAAGAGGCTAAAAAAGAGGGAGAAAATGAAAAGGGTAAATTTGCAGCAAAGTTGAAAGGTGGACGGAGAAGGAGAGGAGAAGAACGGAAGAGAAAGGAAAGAAAGAGAAATAGAGAAGATAGAAAGGGTAAATTAGGAAAAGTAAGAAAAAAGAAAATAAATGAAATAAAAAAGAAAGAAAAGTTTGAACCATTGATTTAAAATCAACTAAATCTAACGGTTGTGATATGATCGTGATAATTTTCGCACCGTGCAAAAGGAGATTTACTTTCGCATCCTAGCCTCCGCCATGTTTATATTATTTAAAGGGAAAGCAGTTAGGTTTATATGTATGTATAATTGAATGACCAAAAACTCTTTAAAATTAAATGAAATGCAATTAACGTTTATACTTTGGTGATTTATTTCAAATAAATGTAATGCATTTGTTGTTTATTTTTTAACTCCTAAGGATCAATCGTGTTCCTATACTAATATACATATAAGCCAAAAAATAATTGAGAATACAAGATCATCTGGTAGAATAATGACTACTAGAATCATCACTCTAAACTTTTTTCTGGTCACACCTAGATAGAGGGGTGTGTTAAAAATCTCATATGGTGAGTAACCATGAAGAAAATGAAACATGTTAAAGTCTCACATCGAATAAAGATAGTACCGAGAGATAAACTATATAAGTGGAGGACAATCTCAATCCTATAAAATTGACTTGTAAGATGAGAATTACTCTCCACTTGTATAGTTTAGTGTAAAACGTTCAATATTAAATCAAATGAGATACCATAAGAATAGAATTATCATTTTAAATATTTTATGAAAAAATAATTTAATCCTATTCTATAAAAATACCAATTCATGCATGGATTTACATTATACAAAGATATTGTTCTAATTTTACTGCACAATTCTTGATACTCATGGAATGATCAATACAAACATTTAAATTTTCAAACGAGTTCATTAAAAATAAAAAATATGATTTGCATACAATTTTTAATGACAGTTCGTTAATTTCAAGGATCAGCACAAACAAATAGTATGCCAACATAAGGGAACTTGTCCAAATATTAAAGATTGCTACAATTATTGTCTAGGTACGTTCGAGCTTTAAAGAATATGGTCTGGGCTGGGTTGCTGCAAAAAAGGATGATGATGACCATTGGCTTTGTTGGATACTTTCAAAATAATTGTTTTATGCCTGAAAAATAAAATTTTAATAATAATAATAATAATATGTGAATTAAATTAAATTATAATTTTGATCAATGATTATATAACTTGTATTTATCAATAAAAGTTTGGTCTGATAAGATGAATTATATATATTCTCACAAATTGACGAGTCAAAGATCCAATCCTCGTTAGAAGACATGTCAAGCGTAACATTATTTTTTTTGTCTGGTGCTTCTATTACAAAAGATATAATATTAATATTTTTATTATTATTAGTTATATGTTCACAATTATTTTTGAAATTGTTTTTTTATATAAAACTGAGAAATAATAGATTCAGGTTTTGTAAAGTCCGAATTTTTTTTCAAGAATCTTAGATTTTTGTTAAAAAGAAACTTGTCTTTATTTTTTCGGAATGTTTAAATCTTTGAGCTTCAGAAAAATTTCTAGTGATTTAAATTATAGGAATTTAGGGTTTCAAAAGATTCTTGCACTACTAAAATTATATGATTCTACGTTGGTTAATTTAAACATTCAACGACATAGAAAGTCTTTATTTTCTACTACGGTTTCATACAGAATCATCTTAGAAAAATGTATCATTTTAAGACAGTTTGTTAGTTAAAAATTATCTTAGAATTTTTTTATAAAAAAAATTTTAAAAATTTTAAGACGATTTTTCTAACAATTGTCTTAGAATGTATTTTTAAAAAAATTAAAAAATATAACTATTGAAAATATTATTATTAAGAAATTTTATGGATAAGACATTCAAGTTTTTTAATCACCTAGCAAAAAATAGCTTGAATGTATGGGAAAGGGCAACAATAAAACATAATATGTATACTAGGTGCAATTTAATATATTAATATTAATACCGATATGCCAAAAAAATATTTCCAATATTCACAAAAATATCTAATGATTACTAAAGGACAAATTTGAAACAACGGCAAACATAATAATTATAAATCATCAAATCAGAAATTAAGAATAAAACAAACTTCAAAGTAAGTCAAACATTACAATTATATATTATCAAATCACAAATAGTTGAAAAATTATTTCTAAAATATAGATAATATATACATTCTGGAAACTAATTTTTTGAACGATGATTTGGAAATTAGTTTCTAGAAAGAGGTATTTTTAGAAGAAAAAATTATGAAAAAACTAAAGGGTACCTTTAGCAATTAATTGAGGTGTATTTAGCAATAGCCTCCCGCTTATGGTTATTAGCCCAAACATAATTGATCCACCATTTATTAATTAAAATCTTTAGAGGTTTACAAGCTATTGTATTTATAATAACTGGTAGTTTTCCCATAGTCATGCATACTAGCTAGTGTGTGACATCATTGGACTATGTATACTTATTGAACTTAGTACTGTATAATTTGTCATAGTACATGAAACAAAATGGGTTGGACCTAGAGGTTAAATTCAAGTTTATATAGTTTTAGAATCTCCTACATGTAAACTATATATGGGAGTCATGAATGTCTAGTTGGTATATATAACTAAATGCAAGAGATCAAGGTAGAACATAAATGGAGGAGTACTATTGAGACATAGGCAATTATCTTGACTTCTGAAATAGGATTCATTAACTGATGATGGTCCTTTTTAACCTAGTTATAGCGCTCAATAACAGATTTCATGCTGGAGAAATATAGAAGTCCATATATATTAATGAGATGAGACATGATCATCAATTTGTAAATCAAGAAACACTATATATATGCACATGGGGAATCTCCATATATATTGGATACATGGATCAACAATTGAAACAAAAACAAGCAATTAATAGAAGCTTGAGATTGAAATTGAATGCAGAAAAAGACATAAAGGAAAGAACATTGGTACAACTAGAAAACTATGATCTTTGACAATTACCTGGAGGGAGGGCAGTGTCACTGGCATCAATTGCATACACCTGGCAAGACAAATATTCCATAACATCATGCATGTAAAATGCTTTAATGAAGGAAAAAAATAAAGTTTGAAACAAGTAAATTAAAAGCCTAATCTAAAAAAATAAAATAAATAAGATTCAAAGAATACAACAATATATATTATTAATTCCAAAGAGAATAAGTATCTAAGATTTTCCATAGTTTAAAGATATAGGACAGAAGAAGTTGAGAAAAAAAGAAATAGAGAAATACAAGGCCTGCATATTTTGTTACTTCTGGCCAGTCCTTGGAGGCTACAACTTGAATAACAGTAATTAGAAGACCAAATATATGGTCATCTATAAGTTAAAGGACTTTGAAAATACTTACTGCAGCAATGGATGGACAAGGGTCCTCTCCAGGTTCTGGATGAGTTACATCGGCTTATAGTTAATGTAGTCACACAAAGATAAGGATCTTAAAGTCATCATTTAAGATCATGATTTAGATAACCAAAGATGATCATAAGAAGCATTCTTATTTTACCTGCATAAATAAAATCAAAAACTCTAGGAACTCCACAAAATATAGTTGGTTTCAGTTCCTGAATATCTTCCAGCAAGAACTTGACATCCTACTTGAATCAACAAGAAAAATCCACACGAGTCATTAAAAACATAACACTTAAAGCATGGACCAAAAACTAATTCCATGATGTCAATCAAAATCTTACGCCTTGCCAAAATCCAATTGAGGAGCCCTTGGTGATGCAATAAGTCTCCATTATTTGGTGATATGCATGAGAAAGAAGAAGAAAGGAAAAGTACACATCGTCTTCTCCTGCCTAAAAATATCATAAAATGTTTTGTCACTATTAGCACTTAGCACTACAATGCTTAATTTAACAAAGATTAGATACTCATACTCATCTTCTCATTGTTTTAATTTTGAATATGATTAAAATATGTACCATATTTTTCCAAGAGAAATGAGAATAACATTACTTTCCATAGTCTAATGTATGTTTACAACCTCTAGGTGAGCATAATTATGTTTACCTTTTTTAATTTTTTTTATAGGCACTTCTGTCCACCTTACTTTATATCAGGATTTCACCATCAATTAATTGAAAAAAATTGGGGTTTGATTTCCCCATTATTGCTTTTAACTATTATGTTGCCAATGTTGCCACTTGATAATCATTATGACATTAATCAACATGGAAGCCAAAGAAACATTGACCTAGCGGTTGGCAGCGATTGTAGTAGTATAGCGTATACAACATGAAACTAATGAAGCTTCAAGGGAAATAGTTCTTAGACTCTGGCTTTCTGACATAAGTATGTGGTCAATAGACAACACTTCAGTCATGAAAGTCTCATTCAACATAATGACTCCTTTGGGATCTCCAGTTGTTCCACTCGTGTACATTATTATTCAAATGTCAGTCTTTTTTTTTTATGGAAGATCCCAATCCAGACATCCCTAGAGAAAGGAAGAAAAGATCTTAAACTGTTATAATTATATCTCATAATACTCATAAAAAATGGTTCATGATCCTAATTTTGGAACACCAAATAGGCAATTGCAAACCAATTTTAACATCTTACTAGCCGGAGAAACTCTTCCCATGAGAAGCAGGATGCACCATGCCCCTCATGTGACTTAAAATGACATCTGTGTTGAGAGAATCTCCAAATAATGCTAGTTTCATGGACCATACCTGAAGATGATCAAGCTTATCTCAGCAACCACTTCAAGAATACTTATGATCTGCCTCACCCATCAAATAGAGCCATTGTCGTCACAGTTCACACTATGTCGGTGCTTCACCAAAACCCTAAATCCTTCATCACCACTCACTTTCACTGTAAAATAACAAATAAGCAAACAACAAAACTTTATGGTTAAATCAAAACTGAAACATAAACATAAACACAAACAATAATTGAGGAATGCATTGAGCTAATGAATCAAACCTTGAAGCAATGCTTTTTCTAACGCGTCCACTTTCCTCATTTTGCTCCTTCAACAACTTCTTAATGGCCTCGAAGATGGAGCAGAAAATGACATTGGCTTTTGCTAGGGTTTTGCGCTGCGTTGTGGCGATGGAGACGTTGTCGAGGACAACATCGACAAAGACATTTGGTGGGGTGCTTCTGCTCATTGAGAGGGACAGTGAGCTTGTCGAAGTAATGAAGAAGCTTGGGATCAACATCGTCGAGGGATTGGAGTGAGGGCTTCTCAGAGCGTTCATCACACATGTCGAAGCCATGCAAGGTGTGATGAGAGAGAATGAATGAATCAAGAGAGAGAGAGAGAGCGAGAGAGAGACGCCTGCGCGGGTAGCTCGTCTTCGTTGTTGTTGCTCGTGGAAGGAGAAGATGAAAGGAGATATTTTGAGTGAAGGGGCACAAATGAAGGGTGTATCAGGAGACTGAGCGTCATTCATTTCAAAGACGGTTTTAACAAACCCGTCTTTGAACACTCACTTTCTATGACAGTTTTTAAACCGTCCTCGTACATTTTTTGTTATTTACAACATTACCACCGCCTGACATTCTAAGATGATTTTTGGGAACCGTCTTAGAAGGTGCATCATAAAAAACTAGTTTTTTTTAAGTATTGTTGGTATTAATTCTAAATATTTAAAGTGGTTTCAAATATTAAAATTATTATTTTTAGCTTCTAGAAGATTTAAAATTTTGGATCTTAAACAAGTAAATAACTACAAGTATTTTAGTACATGTTGATGATAACTAGTGATTTTTTCTTAAATGAATTATCAATTTAGTCTTTAAATTCTAATGATAAGTTAAATTAGCTAGTCCCTAAAATTAAAAAAATAACAAGTCAATGAGAATTTACATTATCAATCAATCCTGATGATTAATAATGATCCATATGCACATACATGGCCTTGAGCATTCCCTTTGATCTTTCTCTTTCAAAATGCACCAAGAAATCCCTCATTCAGATTAAGAGTTCCTTTTATATAATTATATTCATTGGATTTTTCTTTTAAGTTGACTTTTAAATTTTAACAAATGTGCTTAAGTCACACCGAAATTGCAAGCTTAAGTTCATGCAAATAAGCATGCCTTCTAAGGTCTGGCTTAAGTCATCTTAAAGTGATAGGCTTAAGTTTAAACAATTGTTCACACTTCTACAAAGTTGGGCTTCAGTCACACTACAGTGATATCCTAAGCCAAGACAATAGCCTCCTTATTTTTTATTTTTAAGAGTAGGATTTAAGCCGCTCAAAGTAGCAAGCTTAAACCTAGGCGGTAATATCCTTTTTTTTCTTCTAGATTTGGGCTTAAGCTCCCCCATAGTGGTAGGCTTAAGTCTTGGCAATAAAGTCTTAAATTTCTATCTAATTTTTTTCTTCCAAGATGGTGCCTAAGCTTTTCAACTCTTCCTAAACGATTCCTCATCAAATTACCTAGGAAACACAAACAAGTAATCCAAGATCAAACGTAAAAGGTACAAAATTTTAAACAAATTAAACTTTTATTAAAAACTAGATTACAAGGAACACAATCCACACTCAATAACATAAAAGATACCACCTAATTGTCCCCATAACAACAACCAAATGTAACAATATATGTCAATTATCAACCGCCTCAATCCATTGTCCTTTTTCTTAGTTGTTTATTTCTTTCATTTATCATTTTTATCTTTATTTTTATTTCCAATAAATTTTTAAAGAAGATTATCAATAATTTAAAATAACATTGTACTCAATATAATTGTTTATCTTAAAACCAAAATGTAATGTGTATCTGTTCAAAATAATTATTTACTATAAATTTAATTATATAAAATTAAATATTTTTACTACGCATTACACAAACTAAAATATTAATTTATTTATATAAATATACATTTTAAAAATTAAATCAGTGCATTACAAAGGTTTAAAGCCAAAGTCTATCATGTCTACATATTTGATAGGGAACTTGTACCTTCCTTGAGTGATTCACTTAATTTAAAGTACGTGTCTTTCCAGGATGTTTGGCCTAACTTACTTTTAGTTTAATTTCTTCTTATAAGTTTAAGTTAAGGCAAACCCATTTTGGTAAAAGTTCTTGACAATACATGTTATGGATTGATATAAGTGATATTGATTTGTGTTTTTAAATCAAGATTTAAAATTGTGATATTGAATTAAATATTGATTGAAGATAAGATTATAAAAAAAAAAAAAATCCCTCAGATTATTACTCTATTACTTAATAAGTTTAACTATACGTAACCGAATAAAAATATTTACAAGTACGTATAACTGGATGCTCTACAGTTTAAAATTAAACTGCAAGAAAAACAATAATGTTTTATTTAAAAGGAAAAACAGTTATGTTTCACCAAAAATTCTTGAAAATCAAACTTCACGAAATGCAATTAAAGGAAAAACAGTTATGTCTGACCAAAAATTCTTGAAAATTAAACAGCCATGTTTGACCAAATAAATGTAATGCAGTTTTTTTTTTTTAATTCCTGAGGATCCGATTCCTATATTAATATACATATAAGCCCATAAATATTGAGAATACAAGTTCATCTTGTAGAATAATGGCTACTAGAATCATTGGTCTAAGCTTTTTTTCTAGGATTTCTATGCATTGCTCTTCTTTTAGCTTCATGTAATAATTTTAGAGTACGTTTAATTTACCTTTTTTTTCTGGCTTAAAAGTTATTTTGAAATTCTTAATTTTCTATGATTTGCATACAATTTCTAATGACATTTCATTAATTTTAGGATTAACACAAATAGTATGCCAAGAGAAAGGAATTTGTTCAAATACTATAACTTGCTACAATTATTGGCAAACTATTCCTAGTGTCTATTCTTCTTATTGACTTTTCATCCAGAATCTCATGGACAATTTTAATTTGGACAAAGAAGAACCACAATGAATCTACTCTCTTTTTTATTATACACAGTGAATCTACTCTTATGCCAAAGCATACATCATGGGATAATTGACAACCAAGAAAAAAAAAATAGGGTTGAGTTGTAACATTCCTGGGAGTGTTTCAATGTTGGCCCACTTTACAGCAAGAACAATAACAGCAAGTTTTGGGAGTACTTATGATATGTTCTGTTTCTATCAAACCATGCAGGTAACCATGTAAAAAATATGGCATAAATCCATTGATTTAATGCATTGTTGATAAATGAGTAAAATATTTAAATATATATTTTAAACCATACTATTCTCGAAGATAGATTTGAGGACTGGGCCGGTCCAACGGTGAAGAGTAGGGATACTATAATGTTTAACAACTGCTCCACAGCTTTGAAGTTAAGGGACATCGAGGAGCCCAATGAGGAGCAGGTACTTGCCCCTTTGGCAAGGATCGAGGATGCAAAAAAAATGGCAGATATTGAGCCTCATATAGAAAAGGAAGCAAATAATCAAATGTGTGTTTGAGGCAACATATCTATTACTAAGTGCCATGTAATTCCCATCACAGAAACCATGTCACCCATCATGTGAATGTGACCCATAATGTCAAACTTACAAAGGGGTTTTTATTATGTGTTTGGAAAGCAAAATCCAATTCTGTTTGTTAAAGTTCGAATGTTAAGTATAGGATTTTGTTTGTTTTACATCAAAAGTTTGATATTTGTTGTTGTTCCATTTGTTCAACCCTAAAGTTAAGTCAAGCCTTACACTACTAACTTCTTCAGGACCAAATAAGCAAAGAAAAAGAGAAGCTTACCTTCACGAATACATTCACAAATACTTGCAAGTCGCGACAACTGAAGGGCACAAGACCGAGGTCGCGGTGGTGCGAGAGTTAAGCCAACATGTGATGTGGAGGTCAGGGTGGTGCGACAAGCTAAGGTTCCTTTGCTGGAAAACAACACACGGTTGACACCTGAATGAAGAATTTTGTGCTAACAACAGAAATTGGACAACTAAGAGAGAAGGATTTCGATCGACAATCTGAAGTGAGCGAGCGACAAGAGAATGATGTCCCAATTATTATATTATATATGTAACATTAACGACGGTGTATATGTAAACCTGTCTTTGTATCTCACGATTTCTAAGACGATTTTTACAGATAAACCGTCTTAAATAAGTTTCACTTAATTGTAAAAATGCCCCTGCCTAGCCTACTAAGATGGTGTTAGATGAAAATGCCATTGTACATGTCATTTAAATACGATTCTTAAAGACCGTCTTCGTTGGAGACTAGCATATTTACATAAATGCCACCATGCAACCTACTACGACGGTTTTGTTGCGATCAACGTTAAAGATGAGTCGTAAAAAAGACTTTTTTTAGTAGTGAGAATATGGTCGTTATGATGTTAATGGTTTGTGTTGCTGCACCAAGGGATGGTGAAGACCCTTGCCTTAGTTGGATACTTTCAAAATAAGTGTTTTGCCACTTTGTTTCTAACACAAGTTTCCATAAAAATTCAAATATAAATAAAATCTTTAAATTTGTAGTATTGTTATATAATTTTTATGACTGAAAAATGAAATTATAATAATAAAAATAAAAAATACGAAAATTAAATTAAATTATAATTTTGATCTGTGATTATATGACTTATATTTATCAATAAAAGTTGGATCCAATGAGAAAAACTATATATACTCCTACGAAAGAGTCAAAGTTTTAATTTTGATTAGAAGAGATGTCAATCGTGATATTATTAATTTCTTTTTTTTTTTCTAGTGCTTCTATTACATAAGATATAATATTAGTATTTTTAAAAATTATTAGCAATATGTTCATAATTATTTTTGAAATTGTACTTATTTATAAAATTGAGAAATAGATTCGGGTTTTGTAACGTCTGAATATTTTTCAAGAATTTTAGATTTTTGTTAAAAAAAAACTTGTCTTTATTGTTTTTAGATGTTTAAAACTTTGAGCTTGCGAAAAATTCTAGTGGTTTAAATTTTAGGAATTTAGGCTTTCTGGATATTCTTGGCATTTAGTCTAAATATTTAGAGTGGTTTCAAATATTAGATTTCTTTTAGCTTTTTTAAGATTTCAAATTTTGGATCTTAAACAAGTAAATAAGTACTATTTTAGTACATGGTGATGATAACTAATGATTTTTTCTTAAACAAATTATTAATTTAGTCTTTTGAATTGTAATGATAAGTTAAATTAGTCCCTAAAGTTAACAAATTGGCTACTTGATTCTTGAAAATTTACATTATCAATCAATTCTGGATGAAGAGGAATTCATATGCATAGACATTGCCTTAGCATTGTAACAACTTGAATTTTAGATTGAAAATATGACCTGAAAACATTTTTATTTAACTTATTTTAGAAATATACATCATAATTTTTAATTGTTACTTACAATTAGTAAAACATCTTCCTATATATTTTTTTTAAAAAAAGAAAACAAACACATCATTCGAAAAACAATATGCCTTTACATGGAGCTAAAATAAACGTGGATATAGAATAGCTTATTCTTCATGCATCATTAAATAACATCAGTTGTGAGAAATAATACAAAAATAGCTTATAATAGTATGAAGGTAATCAAAATAAATTTTACATTATTGCTACAACAAAATGCTTGTCCTTGGCGAAAACATTTCTTAAAATACATCAAAATCAGTAAAAGAATTGTAGGACTAGAGCAAACCACCATCACGCTAGAAGTACTAAACTATCTAAGGTGTGTCCTCGGAAGGATCATCACTCTCCTCCTCGAATGTTAGCTCTAACTGCCACAGAAGTTTCCTATACTCTTCGATCTCCTTAGATGACATGTCTGAATGGTCTCCTCAATCCTCTGTAACTTCAACTGGGTGTACTGGCTCCACGTTATATTTGAGAATGTTGCCTCGTCCATCGTACCCCACCAAAGTCAACAAAAATTTTAGATCATGATGAGGCTCTTCTAGTCCAAGATACGCATGAAAGTCCTCATAACAACTGAGTGAGATGTAAATCTCCATGGGACATAGCAGGTTAATGGTGGTCTATGGTAACGAGCACTCAATTTGGAGTTTCTACTAGCACAAGGTAGACTCGAGTATGACAGGTGTATCACGTAATCTGCATTATTGTGCACGACCATGTTGACTCTCTCTACAAGAAATGCTAAGTCTGCAAATGGCTTAGTGTCCTTAGCATCAGTACCTAAAAGTTGTTGGTTGTAAGGATAAGCCCTCCGCTCCTCAAACGCCACAAACAAATAATAATCCAAAAAAAGCAAGCACACTTGTCACCTATTAGGGCCTAACCTCTACCATCAATCCCTTCATGTATTAATGGTCTTATAAATTTATGTGGATGACAGTTAAGAGTGGTCATCACATACGGATACAACATATGTCGACCCAAATTCATAACTCAAAAAGCATAGTCTTGGAGCCTGTCAGGAGTAGTAGAGTAAGCCTATGAGTTACCCATACCAAATGAGTGCACTAAATGTCAGATAGTCACCACTCGCTAGGTTCCCTAGGTTCTTCAAACCTTTCTGCCCACTATACCTCAATGTATCTTTGTCCATCATCTACTTTCTCAACACAATCTCACTTTTTCACAAAAGAAAATAAAACCATTAATTCCTTACTCTTTCTCCAATCCTCATGATTTCTGCCACTGCATCACATGTGTAGCCCTCGTGCCACTTACATCAACAAACACATACAGTCAAAAATAAGAAAGAGATACGAGGCTCAGGTCTACGTATTACTCTCAAGGAACCAATTATGGCCCCTTAAGCAGTAGAAAACACTTGTCACACAAACAATCGAACAACATAACTACCAAGGTTAGGGTTCAAGAAGTGGAAAGACACCCTTTACCTTGATGAAGTTGCACAAAATGACTCAAATGAACTAAGAACTCGGGTACTTGATGTCTCAAACTTCTAAGAACGGAAATGAAATTTTTGAACCATGAATGAGAAACTTGCACAAATTTGGTAAGGAAAACAATAAGAGTAAGAAGATTAACAACTCCTTACCAAAGCTTTGATGGAAGAGACCTCAAGAACACTTGTATCAAGCTTGAAAAAATGCAGAAGAGTGGCTTCCTCTTGATCTTGTGAACATATGAATATGAGAAAGAAAGGTCCCAAAATTTGTTTTTAATGAATTATGAAGATTAGGTTTAAGGCTTTTGCCCAAAGGAAATTTGATTAAGCCTAATTAACAAACTTAATTGACATCACTATGTTCCACTTGGCAACCCAAGTTTAATGTTCCAAGACATGCTTTCTATGGGTGTTGTTGCTTTTGAAATTTTAGCCAAAATGGATAAAGTAGACATAAGCAAAAATGATAAAAATTGCATTTTCCAAAACTGGTAAATCTTGTCTTAAACATCTAAATTATTGTGCTAATCTCCCTAGGGATACATGTACTCATAATAAACCTCACACAGAGTGTAACATTGTGTTTTCGTTATTGGTTGTTCAAGTGATTTAATTAAATTCTAAAAGTAAATAAATTTATATTTGAGTGCCTATAATTAATTAATGATTAATGTGATGGTGTTTTACTTATATTTGTATGTGTTTAGTGAGTTTTTGGTAAGTTTGGGTCATCAGAACTTTGGGCTTGTGATGGTTAGTGAAAGGGGTGTGAGTTTAGCAGATACTTAGGTGTAGGAAAGAAAAACCTTTTCAGTCCTATAACTCCCTAAAACCCTTATTTATGCGAAACTCTATCTCTCTCAACACACTTCTCTTCACAATTCTCTTTTCTCGAAGAAAGCATCATTAGAGAATTTTGAACATTGGTGTTGTGCAGAAATAGAGCTCACTTCTCCTCCCTTTAGTGGTTGTTTACAGGTCCTAGGCGAGATAATTCTCCTTTCTTCCTCTCTTTGAGTTCATTTTTCGTTTTCCCTTAAGTAACCATGAACTTTCATGGAAAAGCTTGGTTTTAAGGGGTTCTGATTCTATTTTTGGTTTGCCTTGGAATTTAGTTGATGCTGGTATAGTGCGGTTGACGTGGGCTTGAAGGAAAGTTCCTTACTTGTAACCAAAGCTTGCTCATTTTTCCTTTCTTCTTCAAAGAGGCATCACCTTGGGTTTGATGGGTAAGGGAAGCTTTATCCTTTTCTATTCTTAGGTTGCTGTGAATTGGTTTCAAGGTTGCTGGAAAATGAACCATGTTGTTAAAAAATGGAAGTTTGAACATTTGAGGTTTTGAGTTCTAAAATTTAGGTTGCTATTTATATGATGAATATTGATTAAAAGCTCCAATTTGTGAAGTGTTTTGATGTTGCTTATGTATTTAGAATTGATGGGAAAAAGTTTGAGTTTGTATTTGGGATGATTTGGAAGCCATGAGATGGAATTCTACAAAAATTTTGAAATTTTGCATAATTCATGTCCAATGAATACTTTCGCATCTAGTGTTTAGTGTCATATCTAGTGACTATTTTCGCATCTAGTTTCCAATGAACATTTTGAGTCTAGTGATTAGTTTTTTATTAAAATTTCCTATTTGTTAAGTGTTTTGATGTTGTTTATGTATTTGGAGTTGATGGGAAAGAGTTTTAGTTTGTTTTAGGATGATTTGGAAGCAATGAGAATATAAGATTATAAAAGAATAAAATATGCCTTAGATTATTATTTTATTACTTCATAAGTTTAATTGTACGTAACCTAAAAAAATATTTATATGTACGTATAACAGGATGCTCTAGAGTTTAAAATTGAACTGAATGGAAAGCAGTTATGTTTATTTGTTTTTAAGGAAAAACAGTTATGTTTGACCAAAAATTCTTTCAAATTAAACTTCATGAAATGCAATTAACGTTATACGTTGGTGATTTATTTCAAATAAATGTAATATAATTATTTTTTAACTCCTGAGGATCCTATTCCTATATTAATATACATATAAGCTCATAACAATTGAGAATACAAGCTCATCTTGTAGAATAATGGCTACTAGGATCATCGGTCTAAGCTTTTTCCTGGGATTTGTATGCATTGCTCGTTTTAGCTTCAGGTAATAATCTCAAAGTACGTTTAATTTACTTTTTTTTCTGGATTAAAAGTTATTTTGAAATTCTTGATTTTCATTAACTTTAAAAAAATTATTTGAGAGTAAAAACACAAAACAGTAGGGGAGTTAAAGCGAGAAAATACAGAGTAATACATAGAGAAAAAGTTAAAAAACATTATATGTTCTTGTTTTTTGAATGTATTTTGGTCTTCTTCTAATTGTAAATTCATTTTATTTTTTTTATTATTTCAAAATTAATCTTTGAATTTAAGTCTAGTACGCTCTATATTATATTAAATGTATTTATCAAAATCTGAAACTGACACACAACAGGGTGGATATGGCCAAAGTAGGCTCATGGGCTTCACACATTTGCTTTGAGAGAGATCATTGTTAACAGGAAAGGAAGGAAGACCTACAAAATAAAGGACTATGACGCTCAAGTAAGTATATTAGTTAAGAGAATAAGAGAAAAAATGAATACACGAGTATGCAAACAAGTGTGCATGTTTGTTCATATGTGTTGAGGGTTCGATGCAAATGAGTTTGAGGTTGAATCATATCATTTTTTTATTCTTTTAGTAAAAAAATTGAAGTAAAAATATTTTTTGTTAAAAAAAAAAAGAACCTACATTTGCATTTTTTGTTTTCATCCTAAAGACCTCTTTCCTTTTATTCTAATTTATTACCTAAAATAATGAATTGAGTTTGTATAGGCATTTTGGGTGATGCTATTGAAATAGCCTTTCTTGCTATATTTTCTGGTACCCCACCCATTTCATAAAGTATTAAGGGTTAGATGTCTGTGCTCCTATGTCAGGGCTGACATGGAGGGTTGACACGTGTTTTGGAGTGTCATGTGTATTTTGTGGACCCTGAACAATACATTAAATAAAATGAGATATGATATTAATAGAATAATCATTTTAAGTATTTTATGAAAGAATGAAAAAATAATTTAATCCTATACAATAGAAATATCAATCCATGCATGAATTTACATTAAACAAAGATATTGTTCTAATTTTACTACACAATTCTTGATACCCATTGAATGATCAATACAAATTGTACTTACCAAAATCTGGAGTTGGCACACGTTAGGATGGACATGGCCAAAATGGGCTCCTAGACTTTGCACGTCGGCTTTGAAAGATGTCTTTGTTAAGAGGACGGAAGGGAGGACCTGCAAAACAAAGGACTCTGACGTTCAAGTAAGTATAGGGGTGTGTGGGATGTGTTGAGGGTTTGATGAAACCTGATATTTATAGGAGTGGAGTGGAGTGGAGCTGAGGGTCCTTATTTGTAAGGATTGTTATGGCTGTGGCAGATAATTACCAGCTTATAGATAATAGCTGGTAGCTTATAAATAGTCTTAAAGATAATATGTAACTTAAAAATAAAAGCTAGTAGATAATTGTAATTTATAGATAATGTGTAGTTTATAGATAATTGAATATTTGCCAAGAGATAAGGAGATTCAAATATATTTAAATATTAAGAGATTAAAGATAACCTGATAGTTAGGGAACCCGACCGCTAAGGGTTGAACGTCCGTGCTCCTGTGCAAAGGCTGACATGGAGGGTTGACATGTGTCTTGGTGTGCCACATGTATTTTGTAGACCATGCACAATAAATAAGCCTCCCATGCTCTGAGCCAACTTATGGGCGAAAGAGGTTGTCCAGTGTTAAAAATTGTCTAATGTTCAGGGTAGTAGCCTTAACAAGTAAGAAGGTGACGAGTTTGTCAAGCCCCCAAGCATGGATGAGCGTTTTCCAATGTTGGGTGTGGTAAAATTGACAAGTGAGAGAATTCAGGTCGATGTGGCTGGTCAACCCCTCGAGCCTAGACAGGTGTTGTTCAGGCTGCTTCTGTCAAGTTGTTCGGGATGGACATGTCTTTGATCTTGCAAGCTAAGTCTGACATGTCAAGTGAGGGAAGTCTTTAGATTTGGAAAATATGTCCTTTTCTAACCATTAGAGAATGCATTGAAGACAGATGTTACATTCTATCCGTTGTCGCAGGTGTGTGCGGCGCATGCATAGTACTCTTGCATACATGTCACTCCTTGAGTGGATACGTATTGGAGACATGGTTCGTGTGTAAGTGGGGCTGCATTGCAGTGCAAAATTTTAGGGCACAACTTCAACTCCCACCAGTTACCGAAGAGTGTGTCTCCTCTTTAAATGGAGGGGACATTTGATTTTGGGGCATCGTCACTATGATTTTGGGACGTTCGATTCAACAACCCCTGATGGATTGAGAGGTCATTTCCATTGGTAGTTTCCTCCTCGAAGGATACTCATCGTGGTGCCTCCGACAACAAGTCATCCTCCTCAGAGAAGGTAAGGGCTTCGTGCCGTATTGGTGGAGGCACTTCTCGCCTTCATGGGAGGGCCTGACCTTCTACAGCTTCTAAGGAGCCTGCCCTAGTTATTGTGATCTTCCCCCCTTATACTTCTAGGGGAGTGAGGAGAGGTAGTGGCGGTGGAGATGTCAAGGCATCTCACCCCAGGCGACGTAGCCATTGCGCTGGGTCGCCATCGTCCGCACTTGTTGTTGCTGGCTATGAATGAGTGAGAGACAATGTTTTAAAGTATAAGTTCTTTCTCACCTCTGCGGCGAGCATCGCTGCTCTACAATGCCAGATGAAGTTGACAAGCCTTGAGGATTCCTACAAGATAGTCATCCAGGCTTGCGGGAGTGATGGCTTTCCTTTCTTGAGGGCAGCGCCAGGTAGTCCGCCCTTCTTCTTTATGTATAGGTGCTTGTTTGAGGTCTTGGGACTTGCTCTCCCCTTGACCATCTTCCAATGTGCTTTGGTTGAGCACTTAAATGTGGCTCTTTCTTAGCTCCACCCAAATAGTTGGGCAATGGTGAGAGGTTTTAAAGTTTGTGCCCTTTCTTCAACATCCAGCCTAGTGTGTTGGGCTTCTTGTATTTCTTCCAAATGAAATTGACGGAAAAGATTGGTTGGATCTCCTTGAACGTGTGTCCAATAAGTTTTTCGATTTTGACTCAAACGTCTTTTTTCATTTCAAGGATGGTTTCTTCAAGGTCCTGGACATGGGTGTTGTGGTCGACTGTTTGCCACTGATGCTTAACAAGGATGGGGAGCCTCGCTTCTCGTTCTATTGGCAGGCTGATCCCATCAAGTTTAAGTGTTTTGATGAAGATTTGTTGACCTTTATGGAGAGGGTGAATAAGGCCATCATGGAGCAGTTGTCGACCTCGTTGGATGCACGAGCCATTCTGTCTCTTTCCTCGATGAGCGATCCCCTCGCTGCCTTCGACAATAAATGTTCTGCCATGTCTTGCTTTCTTATGTTTGTACTTGCATTGAGGCTTGAACTAACACTTGCTTGTGTTGTTGTTGCTCATTTTACAGGTATTATGGGTGACTTTGCATGAAGGCCACTCATGAAGAAGGTCGGACCTACAAGTGGGACTATACCACCATTTGCTACTGCTCTCGTTGAAGGGCGTCATCCTGTTATTGAGGTTGGCCCTATTGTTGTTGGTATTACTTAGATTGCTCCCAGCGCCCCTTCCTTTATATTGGCTAAGAGGAAGCAGGATGATAGTGTTTGACCATCTAGCCATAAAAAGTCAAGGAGAAGTGTGGAATCTTTGACTTTGTAGGAAGTAAGACCTTGTCGATGTAGAGGCAGGATCGTGCTAGTCTTGTAAAAAGTAGATGACATAAAACACTTATTTTGAAAGTATCCAACAAAGGAAATGGCTATCATCATCCTTTTTTGCAGCAATGTAGACCATTAGCATCTCAACGACCATATTCTTTAAAGCCCGAACTTTGACAATAATTGTAGCAAGCTATAGTATTTGCACAAATTCCCTTCTTTTAGCATACTATTTGTGTTGATCCTGAAATCAATGAAATGTCATTAGAAATCGTACGTTTGTGGACCATGGACAGTGCACAAACATTTAATTTTTCACACAAGTTCATTAAAAATAAACTATGCTTTGCATACAATTTCTAATGACATTTCATTGATTTTAAGATCAGCGCAAATAGTATGCCAAAAGAAGAGAATTTGTGCAAATACTATAGCTTGCTACAATTATTGTCTACGTTCGGGCTTTAAAGAATACGGTCGTTGCGATGTTAATGGTCTATGTTACGGCAAAAAAGGATGATGATGACCCTTGCCTTTGTTGGATACTTTCAAAATAAGTGTTTTGTCACGGTGTTTGTAACATAATTTTCCATAAAAAAAATGATAGCATAGATTAAATGCTTAAATTTAAAGTAATATCGTTATATAATTTTTATGACTGAAAAATGAAATAATAATAATAATAATAATAATAATAATAATAATAATAATAATAATAATAAAACATATGTGAATTGAATTAAATTATAATTCTAATCTATGATCTATGATAATATGACTTGAATTTATCAATAAAGCTTGGGTCCAGTGAGAGCAACTGTATATACTCTCACAACATTATTTCTTTTTATAATGCTTCTATTATAAAATATATCATATTAATATTTTTAACCGTTACTAGTAATATCGTTCACAATTATTTTTGAAATTATATTTTTTTATAAAACTGAGAAATAGATTCAGGTTTTGCAACCTTTGAATTTTTTTTTAGGAATTTTTGTTTTTTGTAAAAAAAAAAAACAAATTTGTCTTTATTTTTTTCTAGATTGTTAATATTTTGGGCTTGAGAAAATTTTTATGATTTAAATTATACGAATTTAGGCTTTCAGAACATTCTTGGTATTAAGTCTAAATATTTAGAGCGGTTTCAAATATTATAAATATTTTTTTATGTTCTTTAAGATTTAAAATTATGGATCTTAAACAAGAAAATAAGTACAAGTATTTCAGTACATGATGATGATACCTAATGATTTTTTCTTAAGTGGATTATTAATTTAGCCTTTTTGAATTGTAATAAGTTAAATTAGTCACTAAAATTAACAAAGTGACAGCTCAATTCCTGAAAATTGATTTTATCAATCAATTTGATAAAGAAGAATCCATATGCATAGACATCACCTAGAAGGTCCCTTTGATTTGTCTCTCCTTTAAAACACACTAAGAAATCTTTAATTCTGATTAAGAGTCCTTTATGTCCATTAAACTTTCTTAGAGTTGTAATATTAAGTTCAAACAAATAAACATATCTTCTATGGATGGGCTTCCTAAGGTGACAGGGTTAAGCTTAAGCCTAGAGGCTCATAATTTTAAGCTCCAAAGTTAGGCTTAAGCTACTCTAAAGTGATAATGTTATGTGCACAAGTGACTTGCCTTGTATTCAAGGACAAGGGGCCTCTTAGAAAGCGAGAAAAGAGGAATTTGTGAAATTTCTGCTTGCTTATTTCATTCATACTTCAATATTTAATAGCGACACAGGCCAATCATTGGCACTTTTATAATACGCGGGAATGGAATATTCTAGTATAGCACTGAGTGCTAAAAGAATTTATAAATCAAAATAGAATGATAACATCTTTTTTGACAAGCACAAATGTCTCTAACAAACTTTTTTTTTACATGGCTACGTAATCTTTGAGTGCTTTCAGCCTGTGCGTAACCCTCTTTGGGTGTACTGTGTGCTACTTCTTGTGTTCGCTATCATCACCTGCCATTGGGAGAAACACCTTGTCCTCAAGGTGGAAAGTAATTCACAAATCATCCCACTTCTCCCATGTGGTATCCTCCATGGCTAAACCATGCCATTGAACCAAGACCAGTAGAGCCAATGGGGAAATGGTGGAGTCCCATTTGCTATCAATGATGCTCAGAGGCTCAATCAAAGGATGATTATGGTACAAGTTAGGAGGATTTGGGTGGAAGGTCCAAGTGATAAGCAACTGCACCTATTTTAGCCACAATCTGAAATGGCCCATAAAACCTCTTGGGCAGCTTGTGGTACTAGGTAAGAGAAACAAAGATGTTCATAAGGTCGAAGTTTGACATAAACCCAATCACCAATGTCAAAGTAAACATCACGGCAGGTGCTATCAACAGTAGTTTTCATGTATGTTGGGCTTTCATTAGTTTATTTAGCAAAGAAGTCAACATGTTCTGTTGGGAAGAAAATGTGCATTCGACTGCCTCCACCTGTGACTAGTCCGTTATATATTGAGGTATTTAAGGAGAACATTTGTCGTAGGTGGCTTCAAAAGGCGTATTGTTGGTAGTGAAGTGTACGATTGTATTATAGGACCATTCTGCGAGAGCCAAGAACCAATACCAGTTGGCTGGATCGTCGTGAACAAAAGATCAAAGATGCTGCTCTAACACGTGATTAAGGACCTCTGTCTAGCCATCGGTTTTCAGGTGGTATGAGGTACTCATACGGAGTTTTGTACCATTCATTTTGCATACTTCTTGCCAAAACCGACTGATAAAAATCGGGTCATGATTGGACACCAAACTACATGGAAAGTCATCAAGTTTGCAAACCATTTCCATGAATAGTGAAGCAACTTTAGAGGAGTAGGTGTATTTGATATGTGATGTTTCAGGGTGGAGTAAGAAGGGTAGGGGTCTGGAAAATGGAGGAATATTGGTGGAGGAGAGAAGTGATGGTCGGGATCGGGTGGGTGAGGAAAGGTCTAGTAGAGGTGGTGGGTGTAACGCCCTGAAATTTCGATAATTAAAAATAGATGTTTGATGTTTTTCTTGTGTTATTTGATTACTTGATTAATTTGGATGAGTTAAGGTATTGTGTGAATTAGCCATGTGCGATCTTCTTGATGTGGATGTTGAGTAATGTGGACTTTTATTGACTTAGGTTGAAATTATGAGTTTTCAAGTTTTCCTTAAACCTATTCCACTAAAACCGCAATCTTGAATTTGTTAACCGTTGGATCGCTTTCAAATTTGTACTTTCGGCTTGCAACCCCACTTTTCACATTCTGACCGTTGGGATTTTCAATATAGCATCTTGAGAATGAGATATGAGTTTTTAATCGAAGCAATAAAATTTGAGTTGGATCAACTCGCCCAAGCGAGCCAAATTTCGCCTGGGCATGTGTTGGAGGCTACAAATGCGTCTAGCAGGGTAAAAGAGCCATTTCTTTCCCCTTCTCTCCCCCTAAACCATCCCCTAACACCCCCAACCTCCTCCTCCACCACCACTGACCACCGGTGACCACCACGAGTCGCCTTTGCTTGCTGTCGGACCACCACACGGAGAAGAACAGTTTAATCGAAGCGAAATCTTCAAAACTCAACTCGAGGATTCAGTAGAGAACGAATCCTCCAATCCTTCCTTCATGGTTTCTTCGACATAACCGTGATTCTAAGCTTTCTCCTAGTTAGTTTAAGCCTATCTTTGCATATTTTTTTACTTGGGAACCATTATTGGATGTTTTTACATTTCCTTTGAAAAACCCTTGAAAAAGAGACATTGTAAAAGTTTCCTTTTTATAAAATAAACTTTGTTTTTGTAACATTTGTTGAACCCTGGTCACAATGGCATGATCAGAATTTCAAAATGACCTCTCTTTGATATGAATCTCAAAACACCCATTTAGCCCCTTTTTAAATTAAATGGGTATTTGACCCTAAAAGTTAATATTAACCTTGTCTTTGAAATCTATATTGAATTATCTTCAATTTGGTATATAGAGATATGTGTTTGGACGAACAGACGTGAACCTAAGAGATCTTAGAACAACACTGCAAGAAACTAAGAGAGAGATATAGATAGGTGAGGAGAGTTTATTGTTTGTTTATAACTTTTGATACCATAGTTGAGGTCAGGGAACCCAATTATGGGGATGTATGTTTGCCCCTGTGCATGATGGTTTTCAAGAAAAAAAATGTGTTTTTAACTAATGGGATGTGATAGGTTTGTTATTGATGATTGAAATTGTCGATGATGTTGTTGTTGTATTGATTGGAATTTTTGGGAAAAGTCTTAATTATAGAGGAGACTCTGCCCAAAATTTTATATTTGTTCTTCTATTTACTTCTTTGTTAAATTTTAAATCGGCATAAGAGTTTGTTTTGAATACTATAGTTTTCCTCTTTAATTTAGAATTTTCCTTAAAAATATGAGTCTCGTGGTATTATAGATTATTGTTGTATGAGATTTATGTTGCCTGAAGACTGGGGAATGTGAATCCCGAGCATGAATTTATATGTATGTATGTGGAATGTGATTGCTTGTGATGTTGATGATGATGTTGAGATGAGATGATGTTGATATTGATGATGTTATTATGATGATGTATGTTGTGTATGTACATGGGGGATGTGGTGGCCATGTTGGATATCCTTAGAGGGAGAAATAGTGTTTTAAAGAGTTTTAAGTATTCCTGGATAGAGAAGGGGATGACTTAGAATCTTTAATTATCCATGGTTAGTGCATTGATGATGCTCATGTTTCATACTTCATATTTCATGGAAATAGTACAAACTTTGTTAGTAAGTACTCGTAGTTTTTCATGAGGAAAAATACTTGTACTTGGGGGCATGTCACTCGGTTTGAAACTTCCTTAAGACTCAAGTTGATCACCATGCAGAGGGGAGTTGCTTGTGCACGACAGGGTGACCTCGACACTTGCTGCCTAATTTTCCTAAGTGAGAGTGTCATGTGGACACGCTTAGGGTATTTCCAGATAAATGGTACCACATTGTATTTTAGAGTTAAGTCAGGTACATGCATCATTCTAAGCATATATGATTTGAAATATGGAAAAGTTGATGACTAGTTTGTTAAGTGTATGTTGAACTGATGGGTTATTAAGAATGATTGTGGTCATTGTTATTATTTTCTTGTTAATCATTGTCTTTTGGTGTTTGTTGATCTTTTATAATAAACTCACATTTGCAATTTTTGTATCGTGTGATTGGTGCCTGTGATGATCTCGAACTTTTGTTCGTGGAAGCAAATGAGCAACAATAGGTGACTTGGAGGGAAGTCTTTTGTTGGAGCCGCCAAGTCGACATGATATCTTTGGAATTTATTTTGGGGGAGAGTTATGTTTTGTTATGAACTCTTCCTTAGTTGATTCCTTGAATCTTTTTGATTGGGCATGTAAGTCCCAAGTTTAGATATATGTAAAAAAAATATGAATTATGTTCTGACATTTGAAAGATGTGTGTATATATATATATATATATATATATATATATATATATATATTTGTTCACATGTTTATGAGTTGTTTGATGAATGTGCATCGCAAAAAATTTATCATCGTTTTCACAATCAAATTAATAGAGCTTTCACTTAAAAATTGAAATGTCACATTTTATAGTAAGTGATATCGTAGCGATGAGGTGGGTCATTACAGTGGGTTATGGGTTGATCACAATATGATAGAAAGTAGAAGCGAATTGGGTTAGGAGAAGACTCTTAACTTGATGGGGAAAAGCATCTTCAGGACTGGTAGGTGCATCTGCCTTAAGTGCAATTGAGGTACCCAGATGACGGAATTGCATTGTCAATGCATTATAGTATGTCACAATGGGACCTAATTGTTTAAGTCATTGAATACCAAGCACTATGCCAACACCTCTGATAGGTAATACATGTAGATCGACAATGAACATGGTGTCCCTGAAGGAGTAGAATAGCATCAGGACTCATTTGCGTACATGGGAGTATTGTGTCATTGCTCACCGCAACTTGTAACAACGACATGGTTGCAGTCAATAATGCCAAGAATTTAGCAACGCGTGTCTGGATGAAATTGAGTGTGCTTCCACTGTCAATTAATACCGTGAGACGAATTGATGCAACTAGCCATAAAGACAGAGAGATTCTGACACAAAGGTATTGAAGAGGGCATTAAAGCTAATTTGAGCATGAGCATTATCTGACGGACTAGGTATAGGGTGTTGGTCCTGGTCAAATGCTAGTAAAGGAGTTGGAGGTTCTGGATGGATGTCTTCGTCCTTCGCAATCAACAAGAAGAAATGTGCCTTACAACAGTGGTTAGGTCCCCGTTTTTCCTCGCAATTGTAGCACAGACCTTTATCATGTCTGAGTGCCATTTTGTCCGGGGACAAACGTTTAAAGTGTGGTTTAGCTGGATTGGGTAATATGGGGGGCGGAGGTGGAATATCAACAGGGCTTCTATTAGAAGAGATTTCAAGGGTAACATAATTTTTTTTTTCTTGATGCTTCTTTTACAAAAGAGATAATATTAATATTTTATTATTATTAGTAATATGTTCACAATTATTTTTGAAATTATGTTTTTTTATAAAATTGAGAAATAATAGATTCAGGTTTTGTAACGTCTGAGTTTTTTTCAAAAATTTTAGATTTTAGTTAAAAAGAAACTTGTCTTTATTTTTTCAGGATGTTTAAATCTTTGAGCTTCAGAAAAATTTATAGTGATTTAAATTATAGGAATTTAGGGTTTCAGAGGATTATTGGTATTAAGTCTAAATATTTAGAGTGGTTTCAAATATTAGAATTATTTTTTTAAAGCTTATAGAAGATTTAAAATTTTGGATCTTAAACAAGTAAATAACTACAAGTATTTTAGTCCATGGTGATGATAACTAGTGATTTTTTTTAAATGAATTATCAAATCAGTCTTTGAATTCTAAAGATAAGTTATATTAGCTAGTCCCTCAAGTTAACAATATGGCAACTCAATTCTTGAAAATTTACATCATCAATCAACCCTGATGAATAATAATCCATATGCACATACAACATTCCCTTGATCTCTCTCTTTAAAAATGCACCAAGGAATCCCCCATTCAGATTAAGAGTCCCTTTTATATCTATTGGATTTTTCTTTTAAGTGAACTTTTAAATTTCAACAAATGTGCTTCAGTCACACCAAAATTGAAGGCTTAAGTTCGTGCAAATAAGCATTCCTTCTAAGGTCTCGCTTAAACCATCTTAAAGTGACATGCTTAAGTCTAGACAATTGCTCACACTTTTAAGCTACAAAGTTGAGCTTAAGTCACACTAAACTTATATCCTAAGCCAAGACAATAATCTCTTTATTTTTTATTTTTAAGAGTTGGATTTAAGCCGCTCAAAGTAGCAAGCTTAAACCTAGGCGATATTATCCTTGTTTTTCTTCTAGAGTTGGAATATTAAGCTCCCCCAAAGTCATAGGCTTTAAGTCTTGGCAATAAAATCTCGAATTTCTATCTCTCTTTTTTTCTTCCAAGATCGTGCCTAAGCTTTTCAACTCTTCGATCTCTAAGCAATTCCTCATCAAATTACCTTAGAAACACAAACAAATAATCCAAGATCAAACGTAAAAGGTAGAAAGTTCTAAACAAAATAAACTTTTTAAAAAAACTTAACTACAAGGAACAAAATCCACACTCAAAAGCATAAAAGATAACACGTAATTGTGCCCAACTACCAAATGTAACAATATATGCCAATTGTCAACAACCTCAATCCATTGTCCTTTTCCTTGGTGTACTTGACTTTTTCTTAGTTGTTTATTTCTTTCATATATCATTTCTATCTGTATTTTTATTTCTAATAAGTTTTTAAAGAAGATTATCGATAATTTAAAATAACATTGTACTCAATACAATTGTTTATCTTAAAACCAAACTGTAATGTGTATCTGTTCAAAATATTTATTTATTATAAATTTAATTATATAAAATTAAATATTTTTAACATGCATTACGCAAACTAAAATATGAACTTATTTATATAAATATACATTTTAAAAGTTAAATCAACGCATTACAAAGGTTTAAAGCCAAAATCTATCATGTCTATATATTTCATAGGGTACTCGTACCTTCCATGAGTTATTCACTTGATTAAAAGTACATGTCCTTCCAGGATGTTTGGCCTAACTTACTTTTAGTTTAATTTCTTCTTATAAGTTAAAGTTAAGGCAAACACATTTTAGTAAAAGTTATTGATACTATTTAATTTATTAATATATGGATGGATATAAGCGGTAGCAATTTGTGTTTCTAAATCAAGATTTAAAATTGTGATATTGAATTAAATACTGATTGAACATAAGATTATAAAAAAAAAAAATATGCCTCAGATTATTACTTTATTACTTAATAAGTTTAATTATACGTAACCAAAAAAAATTTATATGCACGTATAACAGGATACTCTACAGTTTAAAATTAAACTGCAAGAAAAACAGTTATGTCTTTTTTTATCAGGATAAACAGTTATGTGTCACCGAATATTCTTGAAAATTAAATATCATGAAATGAAATTAAAGGAAAAACAGTTATGTTTGACCAAAAAATCTTGAAAATTAAATAATTAATGTTTTGACCAAATAAATGTAATGCAGTTTGTTAGTTTGTTATTTTAATTCCTGAGGATCCTATTCCTATATTAATATACATATAAGCCCATAAAAAATGAGAATACAAGTTCATCTTGTAGAATAATGGCTACTAGAATCATCGGTCTAAGCTTTTTTCTAGGATTTCTATGCATTGCTCTTCTTTTTGCTTCAGGTAATAATCTTAGAGTACGTTTAATTTCCCTTTTTTTTCTGTCTTAAAAGTTATTTTGGAATTCTTAATAGAATTCTCAATTTAAGTATTTTATGAAAGAATGAAAAAATAAAACTATGATTTGCATACAAATTCTAATTACATTTCATTAATTTCAGGATCAGCACAAATAGTATGCCAACAGAAGGGAATTTGTCCAAATACTATAGCTTGCTACAACTATTGTCTAGGTTTGGGCTTTCAAGGATATGGTCGTTGCGATGATAATGGCCTGTGTTGCTGCAAAAAGGGATGATGAAGACCCTTGCCTTTGTTGGATACTTTCAAAATAATTGTTTTATCATTGTGTTTGTAGCACAAGTTTTCATTAAAAAAAAATGAAAATATGAATAAAATGTTTAAATTTCAAGTAATATCGTTATATAATTTTATGCCTGAAGAATAAAATTTTAATAAGACTAATCAAATATGTGAATTAAATTAAATTATAATTTTAATCTATGATTATATAACTTGTATTTATCAATAAAAGTTCAGTCTAATAAGAGGAATTATATATATTCTCACAAAAGTCAAATATTCAATCCTCATTAGAAGAGATGTCAAGCGTAACATTATTTTTTTTTCCGGTGCTTCTATTACAAAAGATATAATATTAATATTTTTAATTATTAGTAATATGTTCACAATTATTTTTGAAATTATGTTTTGTTTTTATAAAACTGAGAAATAATAGATTCGGGTTTTGTAACATCTGAATTTTTTTCAAGAATTTTATATTTTTCTTAAAAAGAAACTTGTCTTTATTTTTTCAGGATAGATGTTTAACCAAGAAAAAATTCTGGTGATTTAAATTATAGGAATTTAGGAATTCAGAAGATTCTTGGTATTAAGTCTAAATATATAGAGTGGTTTCAAATATTATAATTATTATTTTTAACTTCTAGAAGATTTAAAATTTTGGATCTTAAACAAGTAAATAACTAGAAGTATTTTAGTACATGGTGATGATAACTAGTGATTTTTTCTTAAATGAATTATCAATTCCATCTTTTAATTGAAATGATAGGTTAAATTAGCCAGTTCCTAAAATTAACAAAATGACAACTCAATTCTTGAAAATTTACATTATCAATCAATCCTGATTTATAATATCCATGTGCATATATATCACCTTGAGCATTCGCTTTGATCTTTCTCTTTCAAAATGTACCAAGAAATCTCCCATTCAAATTAAGAGTCCCTTTTATATCCATTGGATTTTTTTTAACTGGACTTTTAAATTTCAACAAATGTGCTTAAGTCACACCAAAATTGCATGCTTAAGTTCGTGCAAATAAGCATGCCGTATAAGGTCCGACTTAAACCATCTTAAAGTAAAAGGCTTAAGTCTAGACAATTGCTCCCACTTTTTAAGTACAAAGTTGGGCTTAAGCCACACTAAACTGATATCCTAAGCCAAGACAATAGTTCCTTATTTTTTATTTTTAAGAGTTGGATTTAAGCTTAAACCTAGGCGGTAGTATTCTTGTTTTTATTCTAGAGTTGGGCTTAAGCTCCCCCAAAGTGGTAGGCTTTTCCAATAAAATCTCAAATTTCCATCTCTTTTTTTTCTTCCAAGATGGTGCCTAAGCTTTTCAAATCTTCTCTGAACAATTCCTCATCAAATTACCTAAGAAACACAAGCAAATAATTCAAGATCAAACGTAAAAGATAAACAATTCTAAACAAACTAAACTTTTATTAAAAACTGAACTACAAGGAATACAATCCACACTCAAAAGCATAAAAGATACCAAGTAATTGTCCCCATAACAACCACCAAATGTAACAATATATGACAACTATATCAACCACCTCAATACATTGTCCTTTTTCTTGTATATTAGATTTTTTTCTTAGTTTATTTCTTTCATTTATCATTTCTATAATTATTTTTATTTCTAATAAGTTTTTAAAGAAGATTATCAATAATTTAAAATAACATTGTACTCAATATAACTGTTTATCTTAAAACCAAAATGTAATGTGTATCTGTTCAAAATATTTATTTATTATAAATTTAATTATATAAAATTAAATATTTTTACTATGCGTTACACAAACTAAAATATTAATTTATTTATATAAATATACATTTTAAAAATTAAATCAATGCATTACAAAGTTATATAGCCAAAATCTATCATGTTTACATATTTCATAGGTACTTGTACCTTCCTTAAGTGATTCACTTAATTAAAAGTACATGCCCTTCCAGGATGTTTGGCCGAACTTACTTTTAGTTTAATTTCTTCTTATAAGTTATAGTTAAGGTAAACACATTTTAGGAAAAGTTCTTGATAATATGTGTTATTTATTAATATGAAGTGATATAAGTGGTAGTGATTTGTGTTTCTAAATTAAGAATCAAAATTGTGATATTGAATTAAATATTGATTGAAGATAAAGATTATAGAAAAATAAAATATGCCTCAGCTTACTACTTTATTACTTAATAAGTTTAATTATACGTAACCCCAAAAAAAATATTTATATGTACTTATAACAGGATGCTCTACAGTTTAAAATTAAACTGCAAGAAAACCAGTTATGTTTTTATAAGGAAAACCAGTTATGTTTCACCAAATATTCTTGAAAATTAAACTTCATGAAATGCAATTAAAGGAAAAACAGTTATGTTTGACCAAAAATTCTTGAAAATTAACCAGTTATGTTTTGTCACTGTGTTTGTAACATAATTTTCCATTAAAAAAATGAGTATAGATAAAATGTTTAAATTTAAAGTAATATCATTATATAATTTTTATGACTGAAAAATGAAATAATAATAATAATAATAATTGTAAAAATAATAATAATAGTAAAACATATGTGAATTGAATTAAATTATAATTTTAATCTATGATCTATGATAATATGACTTGTATTTATCAATAAAACTTGGGTCCGGTGAGAGCAACTATATATACTCTCACAACATTATTTCTTTTTATAATGCTTCTATTATAAAAGATATAATATTAATATTTTTAACAATTATTAGTAATATCCTTCACAATTATTTTTGAAATTATATTTTTTTTTATAAAACTGAGAAATAGATTCAGGTTTTGTAACCTCTGAGTTGTTTTTTAAGAATTTTTGTTTTAAAAAAAAAAACATTTTTTTCTTTAACTGGATGTTTAATATTTCGGGCTTGAGAAAATTTTAGTGATCTAAATTATAGGAATTTAGGCTTTCAGAATATTCTAGGTATTAACTCTAAATATTTAGAGCGGTTTCAAATATTAGAAATATTTTTTTATCTTCTTTAAGATTTAAAATTATGGATCTTAAACAAGTAAATAAGTAAAAGTATTTTAGTACATGATGATGATACCTAATGATTTTTTTCTTAAGTGAATTATTAATTTAGCCTTTGAATTGTAATAGTAAGTTAAATTAGTCCCTAAAATTAATAAAGTGACAACTCGATTCTTGAATTGATTTTATCAATCAATTTAATGAAGAATCCATATGCATAGACATCACCTTGAAGGTCCCTTTGATTTTTCTCTCCTTTAAAACACACCAAGAATTCTTTAATTCTGATTAAAAGTCCTTTTATGTTCATTAAACTTTCTTAGAATTGTAATATTAAGTTCAAACAAATAAACATATCTTCTAGGGATGGACTTCCTAGGTAAGACTAGAGGCTCATAATTTTAAGCGCCAAAGTTAGGCTTAAGCAACTCTAAAGTGATAATGTTATGTGCACAAGTAACTTTCCTTGTATTCGAGGACAAGGGGCCTCCTAGAAAGCAAGAGAAGAGGAATTTGTGAAATTTTTGCTTGCTTATTTCATTCATGCTTCCCAATTTAATAGCGACACAGGCCAATCATTGGAACTTTTACAATACGCGGGAATGGAATATTCTAGCCTAGGAGTAAGCGCTAATAGAATTTGGAAATGAAAGCAAAATGATAATAGCTTTTCAGACAAGCACTAATTTCTCTAACAAACTCTATCTCTACATGGCTATGTATTCTTTGAGTGCTTTGGGCCCGTGCATAATCTTCTTTGGGTGTACCATGTGCTGCTCCTTGTGTTCGTTATCATCTCTCACCACTGGGGAAAGCACCTTGTCCTCCAGGTGGAAAGTAAGTCGCAAATCATCCCATTTCTCCCATGTGGTATCCTCCAGGGCTAAACCATGCCATTGAACCAAGACCAGCAGAGCCGATGGGGAAATGGTGGAGTCCCATTTTCCGTCAATGATGCTCAGAGGCTCAATCAAAGGATGATCATGGTACAAGTTAGGAGGATTTGGGTGGAAGGTCCAAGCAATAAGCTACTGCATCTATTTTGGCCACAATCTGAATTGGCCCATAAAACCTCTTGGACAGCTTGTGGTACTAGGTAAGAGAAACTGAAGATGTCGATAAGGTTGACCCAATCACCAACATTAAAGGAAACATCACGACTGGTGCTATCAGCAGTAGTTTTCATGTCTGTTGGGCTTTCATTAGTTTATTTAGCAACAAAGTCAACATGTTCTGTCGGGAAAAAAATGTGTAGTCTACTGCCTCCACCTGTGATGGGCCCGCTATATATTAAGGTATTGAAGGAGGAGATTTTTTTTAGGTGGCTTCGAAAGGCATATTGCTGGTAGTGAAGTGTACGGTCGTATTATAGGACCATTTTGCGAGAGCTAAGAACCAATACCAGTTGGTTGGATTGTCATGAACAAAGGATCAAAGATACTGCGCTAACAAATGATTAAGGACCTCTGTCTGGCCATCAGTCTTTGGGTGGTATGAGGTACTAATACGGAGTTTTGTGCCACTCATTTTGAATAATTCTTGCCAAAACTGACTGATAAAAATCAGGTCATGATCGGACACCAAACTGCATGGAAGTTGTGGAGTTTGCAAACCATTTCCATGAATAGTGAAGCAACTTTGGAGGCAGTGAAGTGGGAAGGTAAAGCATCAAAATGAGTTGCTTTGGACAGGTGATCCATAATGACTAAGATTGTAGTGCAAACATGGGAAAGTGGTAGGCTAGTGATGAAGTCCAATGATAAATCTTGCCAAATAGAAGTAGGGATAGCAAGGGGTTGGAGTAGTCCCACAGGTTGCTTTGTTTCATACTTGGTCTGCTGGCAAGTGACATACTGGTGGATGAAGTGGCAGACCAAATTGAGTGTATTGAGACAATCAAATGCTTGTTGAGTTGCATTGCTCCAATGGAAGTTGTCCTTCTAGAGTAACGCGAATCAACTTTCTGTAGAAGCCTGTCAAACCCAAAAATCCATGAAGGGATTTGATTGTGGTAGGCATGGGCCAATCAACCATAGCTTGGATCTTAGAAGGTTCAGGGGCAACTCCGTTGCCTGACACTATGTGACCCAAATACTCCAGGCAGCGTTGGGTGAACAAACATTTGGATTCATTGAGAAAGAATTGGCCAATCATCATTGTTTTGAAAACACATTCCAGGTGATGCAAGTGTGTATAAAAAGTAGGGCTATAAACCAAGATATCATCAAAGAAAATGATGACGAAATTTCGCAGGAAAGGTTTGAGGAGGTCGTTCATGGCCGCCTAAAATATGGAAGTGAATTGCAGAGCTCGAATGGCGTAACACGATATTCATAGTGCCATTGATGTGTGCAAAAAGCAATTTTTGGGGTATCATCAGAGTGCATCAGAATTTGGTGGAAACCATGGCACAAGTAGAGCTTCGAGAACCATGAAGTGTGCTTGAGTTCGTCCAGAAGTCCGTCAATAATGGGCATAAGAAAATAATCTTCCACTACGATGGAGTTCAGAGCTCGAAAATCAACGCAGAACCAGCTTTCATCTTTCTTTTTAACCAAAAGCATCGGTGAGGAGAATGAGCTATGGCTCAACTTGATTAATCCGACCCTGAGCGTGTCCTCAACCTGTTTCTCAATCTTGGTCTTTTGGAAATGAAGGTAGGGATAAGGGCGAACATTCACCGGATTAGTATTGGGGAGTAGATGTATTTGGTATATGATGTTTTAGGGTGGAGGAAGAAGAGTAGGGGTTTGGAAAATGGAAGAATATTGTTGGAGGAGAGAAGTGATGGTCGGGATCGAGTGAGTGAGGGAAGGTCTAATAGAGGTGGTGGGTTATAGGTTGATCGCAATATGATAGAAAGCAAAAACGGATTGGGTTTGGAGAAGACGCTTAACTTGATGGGGAGAAGCATCTTCAACACTAGTAGGTGCATCTGCCTTAAGTGCAATCGAGGTACCCAAATGAAGGAATTGCATTGTCAATGCATTATATATAGTCTATCACAATGGGACCTGTTTGTTTAAGCCATTGAATACCAAACATTATGCCAACACCATTGATGGGTAATACATGTAGATTGACAATGAACGGGGTGTCCTTGAAGGAGTAGAATAACATCAGGACTCATTTGCGTACATGGGAGTACTGTGTCATTTCCCACCTAACTTGTAACGTCGGTGTGGTTGTCGTCTGAAACGCCAAGAATTTAGCAACGCGTGTCTAGATGAAATTGAGTGTGCTTCCACTGTCAATTAATATCGTGAGATGAATTAATGCAATTGGCCATAAAGACAAAGAGATTCTGGTGCCGAGTTACTGGAGAGGGCATTGAAGCTAACTTGAGCATGAGAATTATCAGAGGGACCAGGCAGAAGGAGTTGGTCCTAATGAAATGTTGGTAAAGGAGTGGGAGGTTTGGGATGGGTGTCTTCGTCCTCCGCAATCAACAAGAAGATATGCACCTTACAATGGTGGTTAAGTCCTTGCTTCTCCTCGCAATTATAGCACAGACCTTTCTCACATCTGAGTGCCATTTCGTTTGGGGACAAACGATTAAATTGTGGTTTAGGTGGATTGGCTAATATGAGGGACGGAGGTGGAGGTAATATTAGCAGGGCGGGTGATGGGATTTGGTGTGGGGTGGGTACTTTAGACGGTAGCTCTGACGATGGTCTTCGAGTTTATCCTCCTGTAATTTGGCTAAAGAGATAGCCTGAGGAAGTGAAATGGGTTGTAAAACCTGCACCTCCCGACAAATTTCCTGTGTGAGTCCAGAAATGAAGCAACTAAGGAGAAAGGATGAAGGAAAATCAATAATCTGATTTGCCAACCTTTCAAATTCGGTCAGATACTCATTGGCGAACCCCCACTGCCTCAATTTAAACAAGGCTCCTTTCGGGTTGTTGTAAAAGTTTGGAGCAAAACAGGATTCGAGTGTTTGGAGTAGAGTTGTCCAGGACGTAAGGAAGTCGCTCCTGAACATCCATTGGAACTAGCTCAACACCGGACCATCCATGTAGAACAATGCGATGGTGATATGCTTCTTATTTAGGGTATTGTAATAATAAAAAAATTGAGAGATCTTAAAGATCCATCCCATGAAGTCATGGCCATCGATGCGGGGAACCTCGAGTTTAAGGTGATGGTTATGGTGATTATGGGAGGGTGTGGGTGGTGGTGGTGATGGTTGAATCGATTGAAGCTGAAGGGAGTGGAGTTGGTCAAAGATGAAGTCCATTTTCATGGTGAGTTCATTTTGAGCATTGGTGAAGGTGACTTGGTTTTGGGTGAGCCGCAGCACGTCATCTTCCAGTCAATCTGTGACTATCTTTGAACGTGTGTGATGTTCGACCATGGTGACTAGTGACAGGTCAGACCAAAGATGTTATGCACGCAAGTGACTTTCCTTGTATTTGAGGACAAGGGGCCTCCTAGAAAGCGGGAGAAGAAGAGTTTGTGAAATTTCTACTTGCTTATTTCATTCATGCTTCCCTATTTAATAGCAACACAGGCCAATCATTGGCACATTACAATACGCGGGAATGGAATATTCTAGCATAGAAGTGAGCGCTAGCAGAATATTCCAACAAATATAGTTAAAATATAATTAAATTGAATAATATATTTTAGAGAAAACTGTTAGGAACCCCAAAATTGAAAAGAAGGAAAAGAACATTTTTTTTATTAACTTTAAAATAGGATATAATGTTTTCTTCAAAGGGTTTCTCCTTTTATAATAGATCCACTATTTTATCCCCCTCAAGGTTTACTAATGGGAATTGCTACGCACACAATTCATTTTGCTAGTACCCCGAGCACAAAATATGTAATTCTAATGTTAACCTTCTGTAAATGGAACCGAACCTATGACTTTCCGAACCTATGACTTTCGCATTATTAATAGGTCATGCAGGAATCGAACTTATGACTTTCACATTATTAGCACGATGTTCTAAACAATTATGTTATAAAATAATTAATGTTGCTATATATAACACTAAAAATTTTAATGTATATTTAATGTACATGTAAATTTGCATAATAAATTTTGTGACAATTAATTTCAATCTAGTAATTAATTTGTTTACATATATAAATTGTAAATAAAAATCATAGGTTTAATAAAAATTTATATGTGTAAAAAAATACATTATTAACATAAATCTACTAATGTATTTTTTGACCTTATTATAATTAATTTTGATCTAAGAATATATTTTTTATATATATAAACTTTAAATAAAAATCATAGGTTTCATTTGCAATTCATATATGTAAACAAATTAATTATTAGATCAAAATTAATTGTCACAAAATTTATTATGTAAATTTACATGTGCATTAAATATATATTAAAAAATTTAATGTTATTTATAGCAACATTAATTATTATATAATATAATTGACATATTAGTTCAATTGGTTAAAGTTTCATGTTAATAACTTGAAAGCCACAATTTAATTTTTACTTGAACCATTAATTTTAAATTAATTCATAAAATATATTTTTGAAAAAATTAAAAAAAAAATTCATGTGAACCACTTACGGATTGCCCCGATCTTAATTGGTTTATAAATTACAATCTGTAAACCAATTACGGAAAGATAATATGAGAATTATATATATTGTGCTGGGTATACCAGCAGAATGAATGGTGCACGTATCAATTCCCTTTCCTAATTTGAATGCCTCCTCTCTACGATAGTATCCTCCTATTATAGATACAATGGGCTTGACGCATAGCATACCTTTAATTTATTTTTTCCCCTAGAGATAAAGATAGATAATAAAAAAGATAAAGATAGACAAAGATAAAAGGATAACTAACTTATCCCTGTTTTTAAAGATAAAGATAAATAAAAAGATAATAAACTTATTTCTATTTTTGCCCGGATGAATAAAAGATACTTAACTTATTCCTATTTTCTAGGAAGTCTCTTAACAAAAAAAACTTTATTCTATACATTTTAAAATCAATTAAGGCATTTACTAGCTCATGTGTTAAGTGAATTGAATTGGATTGAGTGGAAAATTGGTTGGTCAAACCAAATGAGTCAAAGTGAGCCTTTGGTGGACAAAGTTAACAGCAAAGGTATGTACTTTTATTTTGTAGGGCGTTCCCTCCCTCTTTTCACCGATTGCTTTAGCCTTAGTCATCATTATATGTACTGTATTCCATCACCATCCATGAACTAGTTGTCCTAACCAAATAAGAATGCAGCGAAAGCAGAATTCTTCTTCTACACAGCAAAAGACCACACTCCATGGCAAACAAACCAATATCAAAGAGAAAGGTATGCTTGTTTCTGCATTTGTGTTCTTACTCTCCATTTCTTGTTTAGTTTTGCTTTTAGAAAATGAAATGAAGTCTTTATTGCTCAGAACTGTCTTTGGGAACAAATTTGTTGGCATAGGCTTCCTCTGAGTTCTTGGTGATGTTTTCTGGCATTTGTCCTTTTCATTTTCTTTTATGTGCCAAATTCCCTTCTTCATGTTGAGTGAGAGAGGGAGGGGGGATAGAGGGGTTATTTGTTTATGCATATTTCATTTTCTGCTGGGAAGTTTCCACTTATATTTCCTAGTTTTGAGAATTCTATACATTTGACTAAGTCCAGGAAAGTAAGAGAGAACAGAAACAGTATCTGCACACCAAAACCAAAATGCATTTCCAATCACTTATAGTTAAGTTTCAGTACATCAGAACCATAAGGGAAAAATCTTTATTAAAATACCTATGCACACACCAAACAACAAATTAGAATCCAAGTTCTCACTTTCTTTTTTCTCTCTTCTATATATGCTAATGTATTCATACACACTCAGGAATCAGGATGCTAGTGATTACACAGCAAGCTCTGTACAAAAAAAATAAGGTTCCGGACAAAATGCTGATTGCTGGATTGGAGAAAAACAAACCCAGAATAATATTATAAGAAAACAAGCCAAAGAATGACACACTAAGCAAGCCAATTTTTATGTGCAAGTTTCAAAAAGGTAACTTTTGAGTTGTTAGATATGTTGAAGGTGGAAAGAATGCATCATAACATTCTTGGGGAGCAGCATATGCCTTTCAAAATTTTAGGCACAGTGAAATTGTATTTTTTTCTCCACAAGCCAGATTACTGCCAAGGAAGACAAAGTAGGATTCAGAACAGGGAAAGAACGGTTCAATATTTGTATCTCAGATAGTTTATAGACTAGGTAGTAGGGCTCTTTTGCAGGGTGGCGGTTGTGATGAGTTGGCACTTGGGTTGATGGATGGAGATTCCATTCCTAGTGTTTTCCTTAAGAAGTTCCTTTCCTGAAAGAAAAAGTGTTAAAATAATGGTTAGTCTAGTTTCAAACTTCAATATATTCTAACAGTTGACAAAAATTAAAAGAGGTGTCGTTACCAAAAAAGAAACTAAAATAAGGTATGTGAAGATATTTCTAAAGCAACACAGGTGGTATGCCCCAAGCTCACAGAATATATAGATTAAACTTATGATTATGAGGATAGAATATAATGTGCTTCATATGTAGGTCCCTGACTTCGTGAGTCATGATACCTTTAATCCCTCTGCTGTAAACTAACATGCTACACTAAAGATGTCTATTTTGTGTTCCTTATGATTCAAACATAATCCAGAGCTTAGCTGAATATGATTCAAGAAATGTCTATTTTGCGTTGCAGATGATGATAATATCTAATCGTTCCACAAAATTTAGTATTGTTTGCTGAGAGGTTTCTTGCTTCACTAGTTTTCAACTTAAATATATACTATTATATCATTATGTGCTTCACCTAAGTATGGCAAATTTCAGTAAGATCTTGCACCACATAATCTGTAAGCTACAAAATCCAAATGGCTTTTAGAAAACCCCATGCCATGTGTATGTATCGCATTAGTTTCACCAGCACATTTACTTGTCACCCAAATACTTGATTACAAACAGGTTCATCTTCTTCTTCATTTACCTCTTTTTTAGGTGCATCATCAATATTAGGTAGGGATTGCCTAAATATTTCAAAAGCTCACCTCATCTGAACCTAAATGGACCTAGAAGTATCAATAGATTGAGGAATACTTGAGATTTATTGAAGGTATTATCTGTAACATAAAATGGTCAAAATGGAGATAAGGTGTCTATGGTTTCATCTACTAGGTACTGTCACTTGTGATGAAAATATAAAATGCCACCATTGTTTGATTAACTACTGATAGATTATTTTTTAATATATAATCAGCATTCATCTTACTGAACTAAAAAAAGGAAGAATAACATGATTCCGATAATCCAACACCTAATATCATGTTAAGTTTCTAAAGATAAAATCTTAAGCTCACTGCTTTAAAATGTTACTTATGCATTGATAACCCCCCAAAATCCCCACTACAATAAGCTCTACTCTACCATTAACTTAAAAAGCTCCCACCACTACTAGAGTAGATCTATTGATACACGGCATTCTGAAAGTCCTACTGCTAATTGAGACAGATCTTGTAAGAACATTACAGAGTACCATTTCTGATACCAGTGTTATGATACATGGGTTCATTTGTCTAGCTAATATGTCATATTACTAATAATATAATCATGCTACTTGTCACTATTACTAATATAATCTTTCTGTTGGCCTTAAAATTGTTCAATGCACAAGTGCTTGGGTGACTTACACTTTCTGAAAATTGTGGGCTTGGAATTCCTGCCGCCAAAGATCTAAACAGAGGGGTTACTTGAAGAGGGGAGCTGAACTCCAATCTTGATGAGGTAGAAACAATCCCGTCATTGTTTATCTGTTCCATACAACATGGTACCATATCTGCCAGAGTACATATCATATTAGCACTTCTGATTCAATATTAGGGTATATTATCATATAGAAAAACATTTAATTTTAGAAAATATATAAAACTAAGCATAGATATAATTTCCAGCTTAGGAACAATTGACCGCTCAAGTGGTTAAGTCATTTTGTGGTATTCATTAACTCTTTGAACATCATGACCCCTAAACCTTCTACCTTGACGCAGCATTGCTCCGTCAGGCTTTTACCCATTGCGGAAAATTCCCCATCAATTATTTGCGTGGTTAATTGTTCTTAAACTGAATTTTTTACCTAAAACTTTTGTTCTTTCTATTTGCTTATCACAGAAATGGATTATCTTACCTTGATCTACATTTGCAGTAGGCATAACCACTTTTACTCCTTTTTCATCTTCAAGTTGTTTAGACTTCATTTCGGTTCCAATATCCTGATGCAATGAGTGCTCCAAATTATCACTAGCTGACTGACAGATGAGAATTGATCCTGTACTGTATCCAGAACTGCCTGGAGAGTTTTCATAACAGTCCATTTTCCTAGAACATATTCAGAAATTATTAGACATTTCACAGAGGCCACAAGTGATGTAATAGCTTTAAAGAACTTAAAGTACCTCCAACAAGCCTGGCCTTCCTCATTACCACTCTTCAAGTCCTCAATCATATCTTTAAGATCTACAAGCTGTAAATTTGGAATCTTATGTTCAGGGATATCTGATTTGTTGGTTCGGTTCAGAAACTCCTGAAGTACCTGGCCTTCCTCATTACCACTCTTTGAGTCCTCAACCATATCTTTAAAATCTGCAGGCCGTAAATCTGGAATTTTATGCCCAGTACTATCTGATTCTTTGGTTCGGTTCAGAAGCTCTTGAAGAACCCGGCCTTCCTCATTACCACTCTTCAACTCCTCAATCATATCTTTAAGATCTACAAGCCGTACATCTGGAACCTTTTGTCCAGGGATATCTGATTCTTTGGATCGGTTCAGAAACTCTTGAAGAACCTAGCATCAGTTCAAACAAATGTTAGATGATATTTAAAGTGTATACATAAAGAATGACATTTATCTCAAGAACAAGATATATTAGCTCATGATGGGCATCTTAAAATCAAGCTGTGCTTTCAATATTAGAATATATGCTAGCAAGATGATCTATGAAACTATTTTGAAGTTCTCATAGGTAAGATTAACAACTAATTTGATTCATATTTCTCTTTAAATAAATTCTTCAGATTCATAACTAGAGAAATTGTAAATGTTATAGAAACTATAGTAACATGCAATACCTAATACATTTTGATTAGCTTTTAACGCTACTAGGTTCCTAAAGAACTAAGCCAAGATACATGTTAAATGGCTTTCATATTTTTCATATAAATAGGTTGACAAATGTCAATTACAAGTTGCTTTCTGTTGATGTTGAAGTTCTAAAGGTGTAATGATTAGAACATTGAGAGAACCACACCACAAAAGCTAGCCATTGTAGTTGGAGAGGCCAAGGCCCTATAAACCCCACACTAGAATGCCATACTTCCAATGTGAGACTCCAAGTCCCATACCTTTCAACTGGATCCTAACATCCCACCACGCTCCGCAGCTTCGGCGCCCACACAGGCTGGCTGGGCATTAGCCCTTTGACTAGTCCCAGGCAAACACTGCAATGCCAGCATCACCACCCGTGCCGCTCGTTTGCAGCTGGGAGTCATGGTGGAAGGTTCTTATACCAATTGATAAGAACCTTGAGAGAACCACACCAAAAAAGCTAGCTATTGTGGTTGGAGAGCCCAAGGCCTTATAAACCCCACACTAGAATCCCATACTTCCAATGTGGGACTCCAAGCCACATAACTTGCAATTGGATCGTAGCATATAACAAATACTTTTGGGCTCTAGTCATCACATGAACTTAAAGTTCATCTTTGAAGAAGCAAATAAGGTGTTCAATATTCAAAACAGGAGCAAGTTTACAAATTTTCAAGCCTCACCTTCCATGCGTTTTCAAGACTTTGGTCCATATTCTCTGTATCAACTTTTAGAGCTAGTGAACTTAGTAACTCCGCCTGTTGCATCAATGCACTTATCTTTGGGTCATCTTTTTTGAGAAATGTTCCTTGAATCTTGTTATTTTGGGCTGCAGCATGATAAACCAATATCATCTTACAATGAGAGGATGGCCAAAGTTTTGTTAGCTGAATATATTAACTATATCCTGATTTCTGTCTCAGGTTTTATAATTCGTGAATCAAGTTCCAAAACTAAAGTTAATTTCAAAGACAACTACCGGAACTGCTAAACTTGGGATTGCAAAGATGATGCTGGTCTGTCAAGTTGTTTGAGTTATGACAGTTTTGAGCTAAGACTGCAAGTGGTGCTCTTGGCTGCTGATTTATTGGAGTTCCATTTCGTAAATGTGATCGGTCCTCAAATTTGATCTTTTCTGCATCATCAGCAATATCGGCCCTCCTATATTCCAATAGGATAATATGTTAGCACTTCTCTTTGTAGAATTTGTGTATTTTGATACATACAGTATACAGTACCTCAAATTCTTAATAGGTACTCCAGATTCTGATGTTGTATCCATATTATTACAATGTTGGAGCATCATCCTCTTGTTATTTGAATTGATGTATGAAGTGCTGTTCTCTTTTGCTAAAGCTGCATATTTCTGTTTCTTCCTGCAGAGTGTGGAGAAACGATTTTTCACAGCATTATCCGTTCTGCACAGAAAGCATTGCATTAAGTATTAGCCGTTCATATAATTGCTATCATGCATTCACATGAACTCGCGAAGAAAAGAATGAATTTTTGGTTACCTGCCTGAGACCACCTTTGCTATTTCTGTCCATCTATTACCAAATACCTTTTGAGCCTACAGAAAAAATTGCAAAAATTAAGATCACAAAAGCCACATTTATCCATGTGTAGTGAAGTGTAGTTGGTGCCATCCACAGGAGTATACATATATACATATGAGATCCAGGTTGGTTTGGTTGTAACCTACTACTAATAATAGGTTAGGCTGCTCCTCAGTACTCAAGTTCATCAATGGATTTTGTCTACTGCACAGAGGCATCAGACAATAACAACAACAAAAGTCTAATCCCAGTAGGTGAGGTCGACTACATGGATCATACTATACCATTCGGTTGGGTTAAAGACTGAAGCACCAGACATAAAGGAAAAACATGAACTCTGATTTTTCAAAGTTCCATATGCTTTTATCATAAAATAAACTTGTCAAATTCCCACAGCATCCGTTGTAGATGTAGTGGGTTCTGAACACAGGGAGCATCGTTACCTCACATAAGAGCATGTCTTCCTCAGCTGACCATCCACCTTTCTTGAAATCAGAATTCAAGTAAGTGTACCATCTGAAATTCAATTAGTAACTTAAGCATCAGATTGGTAGTAACCAAGAACCCAACAAGATCTCTTGAATCAGTAAAGATGAAAAATTCAAAAAATGTAGACAATTTTTAAAAATTTCACCTTCTTCTGCACTGTCTTGTCGTTTTATCTTTGAACTTTGATGCAATAATTGCCCAACTGCATAGTTTTAATTGCAATAAAAATCCCTTTAATGTCACACATCAAGAAAGTAGTGTGTATGACAAAAGAAAAAATTATCAAAGAGTAGTGGGTACTTTTCAGTTCCATGAATACCAATCTGTTCTCTTAGTATATCATCCTCCTGAAATTCACAAAACCAATATGAGAACTAACTAAATGAAATAGATTGAAGAGTAAACAAAAGATTAAAAAAAAAATGCAGACATATGACGAAAGAAGAAGCACCTCTTGAGTCCAAGTCACAATGTGACGCTCCTTCTTCTTAGATTCTCCATTGTCTTGCTGCTTCATATCTTGCACCATTTATTTTATCTCTCTCTTCTTGAAGCTCCTTTCCTTTCCAAGAGTTAGCCAACTTGCATGCTAAAGCCAAAAGCTTTATAATTAGAAGCTTTTATGATTTGTAGAAAAAAAAGGGAAACCACCACTTCCCCCCTTCTCTTTCATCCACCTTTACACCGTAATAAGTATAAAATTCATTTTCCAAAAGCCCTCACCAAAAGGGTATTCAATTGAGAAAGGGAAAAGAAAATTGCTATTACCATCTGTGATCAAAGGAAGAACAAAACGAAGAGAAAACAATCCAATGCTAAAATTAAAGAGCAAGAACTACACGAAATAAGAGAGATAGAAAATGGGCAATTAAAAATACTTAAAAGGGGCACAAAGGGGTACATGGGATAGGATCAAAATCGTATTTTTATCCAATCCCAACAAAGTACTAAAAAAACCTATTTATTTGATCATGTACTGTAATGTAACGAATAGCCCAGAAATGGTGGGGGATCTAAACAAATTGAGGATCTTAGAGGATACCCAAATGAGTAAAAAATAAAGGGTCAAGTTGACAAATACCTCAAATAAAACAACAACGATGTTTTGATTTGTGTTACATATTTCTGGGTTAAACAGAGGAAAAAAAACTGATAACAGCGAGCACAGAGCTTCGTATGAGAAAAGCACTGTGTGGAGAGAGTGAAACTGAGTCTGTCTCTTAGACCAAAGTACTTATGTTGATCTGTGACTGTCTGAGTAGTTGTATTTACTTATTTTGTTGTTTTTTTTTTACTACTACTTTCTCTCTCTTACTTTTTTAGAAACGGTCACACACCTCTGAGTTGGTTGGTTCTCTTTTCTTGCAAGAAAGAAAAACATAGAAAATACAAGAGATGAGGTGAACATAAAAACTAACATTATATTTAATAGTTTTAAATAAACGGATACTTTGGTTCGTGCGCGGGTATGAGGGGAAGTTTGAATAAAACGCTGAATTCCATGAGAAGGCTTGTGCTGCGTGCAACGTGTAGCGTGCACAGTGCAGTGTGTATTAATGGTCTGGGTCATGAATTAGGGTGACATAGACTATTGCACACTTTCTCCCCTCTTCCAATGACCACTATACATAAGGATATTATTTATTTTTTCAATAAATACTTAAGGTTTTTTTAAAAGCAAAATATTTTTACAGTCGAAAGTTGCTTGAGATATAAATATCATCCAAGTTAATTTAGTCTCTCTCAATAAATTTTATATATATTTATGATCAGAAAATTGAATTTTCATTAATATGTTTAAAAAACTCAATCATATATTTAAAATAGCTTGATATATAATTGTAATGGATGATAATTAAAGAGTATATATATGTATTGTGAATTTTAAGGACACATGAGAATGTACGTGACCTGACAAGCTAGGGGTTGCAATTGCAAACACACCCGTTTGCATTGAAATTAAATGGTTCATGTGCCTTGGTTAGCTTTGGTCATGCTAAATGCACCACTTCATCAAAGTTTGGTGCTTTCTTTTTTACTTTTGGTTAAAAATTTTGAAACTATCCTTTTTTGAAATTAAATGGTTCATGTGCCTTGGTTATCTTTGGTCATGCTAAATGCACTACTTCAAAGTTTGGTGTTTTTTATTTTTTACTTTATATATCTTTTTGAGTAAACAATTGTTCAACTCTTAAAATGAGTTCAACTAGATTTTGTGTCTGTGCATACAAGAAAATATTTTTATGTTAGACGTAGATTATAATAATTATTTAAATTATAATTTATATCCTTTTGCATATATTTTTAAACTAATTTTTGTAATTAAATATCATTGATGAAAGTCAAAGAAATGATCTTTTGTATTTTATAAGAATTTAATTATTTGAATTGATTTTCTTTAATTGGGTAAAATATATATTTTATTTTTAGTTGAAGATTATAATTATTTAATTAAATTATTTTCTGATATATATATAAGCCTAAAAAATTTCAATTGATTATATAAAAATTATTACAATTACAATTTTTTCACGTTCTCTCTTTAAATTTATGACACTAACTTACAAAAATTACATGTAATATAGATTTTCATAAAAAAATAGTTATTTAAATGAAAACATTAAATAGTTAAATAATTTTATAAGGTACCGTTATTTCTTTTTACCTTTTTTTTATGTTTTATTTTTAAAAAATAAATTTTCATATAAATCCATGGTAACAAATTCATGAATGTTCTTAAAAAAAAAAAATTCATGAATGTTCTTAAAAAAAACAAATTCATGAATGCAAAAAAAAAAAAAAACAAATTCGTGAATGCATACGTTCAAATTTAATGACACTATTATAACCAACTACCCTTCTCTCAATATCTAACAATAAATGTTTATTTAAATTTTACCTTCTATTAAATGTTCCACTAATTAATACTAGTATGACTTATCAATTAAAAAAATAACTAAAAAGGAATGGTCTAAACTAAAATGCTCTTTTTTGGTTCGTAAAAAATGCGTCAAAAAATTCTTACTTTATAATAGTTTTCGTATTGGTGTGACACACAAATTTTTTTATATTTACGTAGATTATAATAATTATTTAAATTATAATTAATATTTTTAAAGATATTTTTAAATTTAATTTTGTAATATATATATATATATATATATCACTAATTAAATTTAAAGAAATAATTTTAAAATATTTTATATTTCCATAAATATTTAATTATTTGAATTGATTGTTTTTAATTGGGTAAAATATATTTTTTATTTTTTGTTAAAAATTATAATCCCTTAATTGGAATTTCTTTATGATATATATGTCATATTACTTTTTCATATAAATATTAAGGCAAAACAATTTTAATTCATTAAAATTATTATTTTATATCATATGAAAAGTAAAATAGTTAAAATTGTTGTTTAAGATCCTTTGAATTCACATTGAAAAATATATTATCAAAGGAGTCTAACTTAGTTGGTTAAATATAATGAGTGAATTATTATAAATGTTTAGTTATCAAATATTTTTTTTCAATTATAATTTCATTACAATTAAACTTCTTCAATTTTTAAAAATAGTATGAAGTCTTTTAAGATTTTCACTAAAATTATCATCTTAGAATGAAAAAAAATGAGTATAAAAGCACATATATTTGAATGAGTTTAATGTCTAACAATATAAAATAAATTCAATTAGTGATCACCGTTAAAATTATTTTAAAAATTAATAACAAACTTAGAGTATATAATGAGTTGTATTAAACGAAATTTTCAATGTATAACCATTTTTCTCTATTTCAATTACAATTTTTTGAAGTGTGTTATTATTTTTTGTTCTACAACACTTACTGTTTGCGTGTGTCTTGCGTTCAAAACATTTGAGATATTAGTAACGTTCTTTAAACAAGGTATTATTCATGTCATTAATGGCAAATTTGACCAAAATAAAATTATTAATATTATTCATATGAAAACATTAAATAAAAAAATATAAAGTAAAATAGAAAATTAATATAAGGAGTTAATGTTGACTAAAAAAACAATTAATGAATGCATGAATAATAATAATAATAATAATAATAATAATAATAATAATAATAATAATAATAATAATAACTAATTAATGAAGGCATGAATTCAAATATTAATAATAAATGTGTGTTTAAAATTTGTTATCCTTCTCTTAATATTTAATAATAGTTTTTTGTAATAAATAATAAATATTTTACCATGCAAATACCTAATAAAAATATGTGTTTAAAATTTGGTTTTTTATTAAATTTCCAACTAATAATAATATTTATTAAATAAATGAAAAATTAAAATAACTAAAAATTAATTGTGTAAGAAGAGTTCTTGTTTTTTTAGCAAAATTCCATTACTTTATATTATAAAAGATATCTCTTACCCAGTATTGTTACCAAGTTTAGAATTCATAACTTTTATATTATAAGAATTGTTTATTATATATATATATATATATATATTAAATATATGCTAGTATATATGTGTAAACAATCATAAAATATATAAGTTAAATATATATAAAAAAGATATTAATAATAATAAATATTTTAAATTATAGGTTACATTGATGTTGCATACACTTAGAGGTGCATATATGTAAGAAATTATTAAACCTATATTATATAGTATTTTATAATTATTATGTTTGGGATAGAAAAAATACTAGTTTTTTAATTAAGCGTCAAAATCAAGTAAATATGATGCATACAAGCTAGAGTTCCAACTCTCAACCTCGGGGGGCATATATATAAGAAACAAAAAACTCTAAAACATATTTATCAAACAATACTTAGGGGTTAAGCTACTTATTCATAAAAAAAATAGAGTTTTACTTTTACATGACATAAACACCATCAAATTGTTTTTCTTCTTTTATACACAAATATACACAAAGAGACTAAGGTGATCTCCATGCACATGCATATAAGACCATATAAAAGTGACAAAATTTATCCTTCCCTTACCTTTCGATGTAGCACGTGAGATAGAGAGCAATCAATCAAGAGGTGAAACTTCTATGGTGCCTCTAGCCTCCACTAAGCAAGATCAAGGATGAACTTCAAGTTTGGTGTGTGTCTCCTAGAAGAGCTGCAAAAATTTGTGCCTGAGTTTTGAGTTTTGTTGGAGAGGACACAATTTGGTGGGTAAGGGAGACCAACGAAATGTTGTATTTATAGTGAAATTTGGGGTTCAATTAGTAAAGCAATAAGTTATTAATTATTTGATTAATTACCTTAATTTAATCCATATTTGAATGTATATGGCTGTTATCAATTTTTTTATCACAAAGTTATATGTTAATTTGTGTTTTCAATTTTTTAAGAATGAAAATCTTAATCTTTCCTTATGGAATCACTCTAGACATTAGACATTAGCTTTTTAATTTTTTTTTTCCTACAATTTTCAAAGCCCTTTAAGCTTTTATAGTTGAGCACTCAAAGTTGCATCTGAACATTTTGAGTAAAAAATAAGGAATCTTTATAAATTACAGAAAAATTCCTACAGCCATAGAATAGTATCCTAAACATATTTTCGTATATGTTTAGAATATCATTTTATCTTGTTTTTATATTTATTTACTATTTTTCTACCCTCCCGTGTATAGGTTTTTAATTGTAAGAATTTATAATTAATTTTGTAAATCTCATACTTGTTTATAAGTCTAAATTAATACAATTCTACGTTCTTAGATTTTTTTTTATTCCTAAGGGTACAAAATTGATATCTCGGCTTCTATGCAATGTTTCTGTACATTAGGAAGATAGTCAATATAGAAAACAAAAATACCAACGTATATAAATAAATATTATTAGTATTATTTCCTAAAATAGACAGTATTAGCATTATTTCCCAGTACATTAGGAAGATAGTCAATATAGAAAACAAAAATACCAACGTATATAAATAAATTATTAGTATTACTTCCTAAAATATACATTATTAGTATTATTTCCCAAGAGATAAGAAAAATTTTAGAGACTAAAAACAAAAATTGAGGAAAAAAATAAGCCTAAAAGAAATCTCAGCATGATATTGGTATAATATTTAGACATTTTCCTTCTTTTTTTCCCTAATTTTTATTAAATTTATTTTATTTTATTTTTTATGTTCAATATAGTGTCCCACTTTCCGTTCAAGTTAGATTAGAAATAGTCGTTTAGCTAATATTTTATCATGGGCAAGTTTGTTTGTTTCCTTTCAAATTTAATTAAAAATATTTTAAAATAAACCGTAAAAAAGTTATTATTATTACTAGTGGAAACATAGGAGCGATAACACTTATGTGTTTCTATTTTTATTGTGTTATTTCATAAAAAATTAATATAGTATAATAATTTTTAATTATAATTTTTGAATTCTATTAAAAAATTAAAAACAAACTGAATAACACAACTAAAAATAAAAAATAATTAATTATTATAGGAAAATCACAATAATCTTGACTTTGAAAAAATATTTCTCCTCCTCCTTTTTTCATAAATTGTCTCTTCGTTGACAATGATAGTTTCCATCTGTTAAATTAATTAAAATAGTAATTAGTAACAAATAAAGGAAATGAAATATAAAAAGATGTGTAAGAATGAGTTAGAATAAAAAAAAATTGGGAATAGATACATAAAGTGATGAGAAGGATCAAAGGAGAAGGATCCTGAGAGAAAAATATATGTTGTGTACCAAAATTTTTGTCATTGAGAGAAGCGTCTTTGATCAAAATTATAGAAAGAATGGAGAATACAATAATATTGAAATAATAAGAAGAAAAAAGAACACAAATATGAATAAGGAGAGAAGAAAACTAAAAGCAATAATTAATAATCATCAAGGACAAAATTCCAAAATTCAAAGTACACATTTAATAATAAGAACAATAATTTCATGAAAGCAAAACAAATATACACCCCCTATCCTTCTACAAATTAAATAACCTAATCGATAAACTGAATAGTCAATTTGAAGTCAAGATGAAACAAAAGAAGAAGAAGAAGAAAATAATTAGAAGGAGAATTGAAAAAAGTATATAGAGTGGGAGAGAGAGGAGAAGAAGAAGAAGAAGAAAAATACCAGAAGAGAAGTAAGAAAACAGAGAGCGTGAGTAGCAATGCAATTATTTTATAGATAGATAGTGTGCATAAAAAAGAAAGTGTTTAGTTTTTCACGTTTGAAGTGATGGACAGTTACAATTGGGTAACTTCCATTAGTAAAAGAGTGGATAGAAGTGAGAAAAAGAAAAAAAAAATTGACTAAATGAAAGTGGAGACCACATCAAAGTTTTTTCATTTTTTTTTATTCTCCATTTGTACATGGTTGTTGTTATTTTTGTTTTAAATATGCAAAGACATTTAAAGGTAAAATGAAGAAATAAAAGTGGAGATTAAGGAACAGTTACAACAATGTGTATCGCCTTTATCTATTGTTATAAATTAATATATAAAGTAATTAGTAAAAGTCATAAAATAATATGCAAAAGAGAAGCAAAAACATATAAAACACATAATGTTATATTGGTTCGTTTCAAGCACGACCACGTCCAATTTTGACAAACCGTCAAGTTTCATTTTTTTCACAAAGAAAACAAGTATTCTATCAAGGCCACTTTTGTCTCTATAAATGAAGCTCTATCCCAAACTTGACACAATCAAGTATTTTTTTATTTTACCAAGTCATTGTTGGCTCTACACAAATCAAATAGATAGACTTGTTGATGTATTTGCACAATGACTAATTCTTAAACATCTTCCAGACAAATATATAATCTCAGCACTTAGTCTTCTCTTTTAGGATATACAAAATGTTTTGAGAACGTTTTTAAACTATACAAAAAATATGTAGAGAGCTTTTTACAGAAAGAATATGAATGTTTGCACGTAGATTTATGTCATGATTTCTTCAAAACTTATGATATTTATAGGTTTTCATCTTCAAGTGTGTGTCGTCTTACAACGGATGAATTCCTTTACTTATGTTTGCGTCTAATGTTTATGGTTGTTGGAACATTTAATGTTTGTATTAAATGTAGTCATTTCTCATGTAATGAAATTACAGTAGAAACTCTTTAAATTAATACTCGGTAAATTAATAAACTCTCTAAAATAATAAATTTGTCCAGTCCCGACTTGGGCCAATGTAAAAAATTGAAAAAATCGATAAAATAATAAGATAATAATTTTTCGTGAGATCCCTTTATAATTTTCGGTCCCAAGAAAATCATAAATTAATAATTCATAGAAACTAAAAAAAAAATATTACACTATTGAAATATGATTCAATAGTTGTATGTTTTCCTTTAAAGTTCAAGTCTATTTGAAGCTCATCTCTAACTTTTCTTATTGCATCCAATAGCTCAACGTTGATAATTTACGTTCAGTCTCAAGGTTCATTGCAACGTAATTCTAAGAGGTATAGATTAATTTGTCTTTTTATTTAGTATGTACAGTATAATTACTTAAAAACTCTTTAAATTAATAATTATTAATTTATTGATAAATTAATAACTCTCTAAATTAATAAATTTATCCGGTCGTGACATTATTAATTTATAGAGTTTTAATTGTACTTTAATTGACTTTCACTTACAACACCTTAGGAGAAAACCACTTCCCCTTAGTCAGAATAGGTCTATCATAATGGAATACGTTTTTTTGATGTTGGTTTAACACTTTTAAAACTTGAATTTTATTTATTTTTTATAAGATTTAACATATCATAGGATAATGTCTTTGTAAAACAAATCTTATACACATGAAAATAAATAAATAAATGTTATTTTTTAATTTTATATTCGATCATAGGTTAAATTTGTTTCCATTTGATAGTTCAAACGCATCATCACAAAACATAATGTGATATCACATAAAACACCACTTATAACCTTTGTATTTATTTATATTTAATCTTAATAATTAAAAATTCATCATTTATCATAAGACATAAGTCTCTTTTAATTTAAGACTGGCGTTTGGATTCTCTCCAAGAGAATCTCTCATCAGCGCGCCTCTACAGCATCTATGTGGAGCGTTCGATACATCTCACTGTAAAAAGACTTACCAAAAAACAATTTGTCAGAAAAAAAAAACTTACCAAAATCAAACAATCCTCTACCTACTTTACGCTTTATGTGCAGGTGGGTTTTTTTTTTTTTTTTTTTCTGAAGAAATGTGCAAGTGGCTCTAGAGCCTATCTTTTCACCAATTATCATTATTTTTTCGTACAAGTAGGAATGAACCAATTGTTATATATATTTTAATATATATATGTGTGTTAAATTTAATAATAATTAATTTTTAATTAATATATTTTTAACATATATATAGGTTCATACTAAAAGTTATACATTTAATAAATATATTATATTTATAATATTATAAAAGTTAATTATATTTTCAATAAGTATTTCAGATAAATAAATTATTGCAAATTAATTTTAATTTAAATATATAATTAAAAACTCATTTTTAAATCATTATTAAAAAATAAATTATTATAATTATTATAATTCATAAAATATATTATTCATAAAACGTATTTTAAAATAACAAAATAAAAAAGTAAGTAGACTCGATAAATATTTATTTTTATAAATATGTAATCAAACATTTTCCTCTTTTGTTCTTTATTTTTGTATATATTAAAAATGATTTATAATATATATATAGTTAGCTTTAATAAAATTATTAGATATTTTATATACATACAAAAATGTACATTAAAATTTATTTATTTTTATTAGTGTTTAAAAAAATATGGAGTTTCTCTTATATAGTTTTAATTATTGTCTTTATTGAATAAAATATATAATTAAATTTTATAATATCATAAGTATAATATATGGATTGAAATTCATAAATAAAATATAAATTAAAAATAATAATTATTAAATTATACTATATACACATAATACACGTAGAGCAATAAAGTAACTTAGCAAGCATATGATTGTTTACTTTTGGTAAGTTTTATTATAGCCATGACATGTATCGAATATTCCACAGTAGGAGTGTTTACGAATACGAATCATTCATGAATTTGAATTAACCTAAATTGATTCGAATTGTTTGGGCTGAGTCATTTATGTATTTATGTCAAAATCGAATCGAACCAATCAAAATTATTCATGTACAAGTTGGATCAAGGGTTTAGATTCATATATCTGATCAAAATCGATCAAATCCAATAAAAAATTTTAGAGTTGTTGGTTGACTTTAGATATTGCCAATAATGAGACTCCAAGTGTTGGAACTGCAAGTATTTGGACTACTTGTAACACTCCATTTTTCGTAAAATAAATTAAAAAAATGGTTTATTTAAAAATCAATAGAGTTTTATAAAAAAATAATGAGATTTTTGTAATTAAATAAATAAGGAGAAATAATTTTATTAATTAAAATAATGGTTTTAAGGTAAATAAAATAAATAAGTGTTTTTAGAAAATAAAAAGGATGTTTTATTTATTCATTTGATAGGGAGTAAAATAGAATTTATTTTTATAAAATAATAAAATAATGAAAATAGAGTAAATAATAGACTCAGAGTACCCTAACTATAAATAGAGACATATTAGGTAAGTTTTTACATTTTACGATATGTTTCCCAAATTTGTTTTCTTTTCTTCCTCTCCAAAAACTCTTTCTTTTTCCTACATACACTCAAACTTGTCCCAGTAAAACTACAATCTCAAACTCATTAATCGTTGGATTATCCTGAAATTTGGACACTACCTTTAGAACTCATTCTCGGACATTCTCACCGTTGAAATTTGCAAAATAATATTGTAGAGAGAGAAATGTCCCTCACATGGAGACAATGAAATTGAGGCTTTAATATTTTTTTCTTCTCTTTAATGTTTGGAAACTCTAATAGAGCAACTAGAGGAACAACTTGAGGAATCTTAAGGAACCACTAGAGATGTCGCTATTGTTGTCAAACTACACACGTGAGCCCGCTTAGAGGTAAGGAGTAAGTTTATCACAATTGGAATTAGAATGAACATGTGTAGGGATCCTTAGAGGATCAAATTGAGATTTATTTTTGGATGTTTACTGTATTGTAATTCTGCCTTTATGATTATTATCATGTGATTGTTATGTTTGCGGGCCAATTGATGCCCTAATGCGAATTGGTTGATAAAATTGAGTACTCTTAGTGTTTTCATGTTTTTGAACCTATAATTTTGATTCCTTTGATTTTGATATGATTATGTGAAATTGTTTGAGAGATTTTACTTCCCATGTTGGGAGAAGGTATATTAAGATTCAATGGTAAATACTTTTAATGCATTTTTAGTTTAATTATTTATTAACTCTTTTTAATTGAAAATAATATAGCTTGATTTAATGTATACATGTTATGTGCCATGTAAATATCAATATTGAGTGATGTTTATATGATTCATGAGGCATGATAACATGTTGTGTTGGGATTATAACATTGTGATTGAAATTGAGTGTATCTGATAAATTGAGTATATGTTAAATTATAAGATACATGTGTATTGATATTTTGTACACTTTGAGTTGTGAGCTATAAACTATACAATCACACAACTGTACGACCCTTTAAGGGAAGCGAGTTAATGTGTGACGAGTATTGTGATGAGATTCACTGTGGGAACCTAATGAGTTGAATCACTTTGAGGTTCAACAAGTTAAAATTATTTTGAGAATAATTGAGCAGTTGTGTGTTTTATATAGTTCATAAATAGAGTCTGCATGTTAAAATATTTTATGGGTTGGACCTAAATCAGGATGGAGAGGTCCTAACAAACTCTTCGAAGTCTAGGCCTTAGAAGTAAATGTGATGGGATTCACTGTGGGAACCTAACGAGTTAATGTGCGACGAGTATTGTGATGAGATTCACTGTGGGAACCTAACGAGTTGAATCACTTTGAGGTTCAACAAGTTAAAATTATTTTGAGAACAATTGAGCAGTTGTGTGTTTTGTATAGTTCATAGATAGAGTCTGCGTGTTAAGATATTTTCTGGGTTGGACCTAAATCAGGATGGAGAGGTCCTAACAAACTCTTCGAAGTCTAGGCCTTGGGAGTAAATACCCCTGGTTTGAGTGTCCCTTTAAGTCTGAGCTGATCTCATATGATTGAAGTATTCTCACAAAACAACGTGACCCTAACTGGTCTCCTTATGATTTTACCTAGTGAAAGTGACTTGACTTGCCAATGTGTGGTCTGTCTAGTTATGTATTCCTAGGCGTCCGACAAGGTTTTTCATGACATGGTATCATATTGCATATAGGATTGAGTCTTAGTGTATTTGTTGTATAACACATGTGTAATGATTATTGTGGCTGGTTATGGGATGATGGGTAATGAATGGTGTGAGTGTGAGATGTTGTGTTGTACTTGAGATGTGTTGTTCTGAACACATGATTAATGTGAAGGTATGAAATGTGATTTTGTGATTAAATCCTTGGGACAAGTGACGCTACGCAATCAATGGTACATGATGCGACTTGTGCTAAGTTGAGCTTGTTATACTCATATTATATAAATATGTGCTTTCGTTTATCTCTATCTATTTAGGAATGTGATAACTTATTCCGTGTGTGTTGTTTGCGTTTGGATCCTGTGATGATCTCAAACCTTGTGTTTGTGGGAGCAGATAGTTAGATGGATGACTATGGAAAATCTTATGCCAGAGGACGATGTGACACTATGCTCTAATAGGATGTGACATCGGGGCTTAGGATTTTATGTTATTTTTATCATATGTTATTTTGAGATACATAATTGAACATGATTTACTTCTATGTTTCTCATTGGAATTTCAGTTGTAATATCGGTACGGTCTTTGTTTGGAACCAGAACTCATTTCTATATTCTTATCGATAAGTTTTAATTGGTTAAATTGTGAATGTGAACCTTTTACTCTGTTAATAAGTTTTATTTTAAGTTGTAAAATAAATCTTTTTAAATTACTCCCGTTATTTCATGTTTTCTTTCATTATATGTATGTCGGGGTAGAAGGTGTCACACTACTAGTATTGAAACTTTTTAAGGTATTACTTTTAGGTACATTATTATTTGTTTCACCTTTTTTCATATTTATTTTTCTTGTCATGTTTATAATATTAATGGATTATATTTTGTTCATTTGTTTTAGCAAATGTGATTGCAACAAATTTATTTGTAGCAAATTCGGTTGCAACAAATCTGGTTGCAGCAAAACTTATTGCAAAAATTTAGTTTGTAGGAAATAGTTGTGATTCAGGCTATTATAGTAAATGTTGTTGAAAAATATTTTATTTTAATTTGTATTAGTCTATTTTAGAATATTATGTTGATGATGTTAAATGAATTAATTTTACTACTTTCAAACATTTGATAATATTGTGTTAATTGTATTGAATATTTAAATGAATCATTATATAAAATAGTAGTTATAAAAAAAGATCAAATTTAAATGGATAATTCATTGATCCAAACCGAACCAAGCTGTTCAAGAATGAATTGGATTGGGTTTAAAAAAATTTATAAAAACCAAACCAATCAAATTTGATTGGATTAAGTTTTAAATATGACTAAAATCGACTTGAACCGACCTGCAAACACCTCTAACATTGATTTGTCGCATAGAATCCAAACGTGAGAGACTGAGTCACTGACAAGTGAGAGTTACCTTATCTAATTTTTTTAATCCTAAATAGTGGAGCCTTACGTGAAGGTAATATTTACAAATAATTCTATTACTTTCTATTTTTATTATTACATATTTTACTAACTCCCTTGTTAAATATATAAAATATTAAATACTTATTATATTCACAAATTATTAAATTTATTTATTTAAATTTAATATTCTCTTGAGAAATATAAAAAATTAAAAATATTTCATATCTATTTGTCATATACAATTAGTGTTAAAAAAACTTTACATTATCAACCAATAAAAAATCATTTTTAAAATAATTTAAAGATAATTATTATTAGAGTCAACAAAATTATTATACATAATAATTTTGTAATTGAATGATAATATAATTTTTTTATATTATTAATGTATTTTAATTAAATTCAAATGTTTATTAGAAAATATCATCTTACTCTTATATTATTTTATACAAATGACCATTAGCTATTCAAAATTGTTTTCTACACAAAGTATTTTATACATAACTTTTTTTTTTATAAAAAAGTGGATTAAGAAAAATAATATTTGTATAAATAGTATCAAAGTTTATACATTACATCTAATCACAAATTTTCATATTTGTTCATTTTTATAATAAATATATCAAAATTCATACAACAAGCTTTGATCTTTTAGGATAAGCTATGCAGGATAACTTAGTGACACTTAAAAAGTTTCTTGTTCTTCCTCAAAGATGTATTATATGAAAATTGAAGACAAGTTTTTTGACTAATGTGTATTAAAAAAATTGTTTATTATCAATTATATTACATTTATTGGGCAATACACTAATACCCGCTTACTAAACTCAAATAAAAAATAATTTTTATAAATTTTAATATATATCCTTTTAAGATTGAAAATAAAGTCCAACATATAAGCCATTTATTTTATTTTTAAAGAAATGTTTATATATATAAGATGCTAAAATTATTGAATTAGATCATTTCATTTTATTTTTTAAAGAATTTTATATAAAATAATAGATGTATATATAAATAAAATGGACATGTTTAAATAAATAATATAATTAAACACTTATTGAATAAACTCTTATCAAAGAAAATATATTTAAAATTAAGCATGATTTTGATACAAAATAAGTTAAAAACATTTTATTAATTTACTAAAAAAATCGTTTATTATCAATTTGTCATTACTAGAAAAAAAGTTGATACAGATCCTAATCACTATGCTATATTATTATTATAATACATTTTATGGTTAACTCTTACAATAATTATATACTAATAAAAAATGTTGTTATAATTCTTTTTCAAACTTATTGAAATAATTTATAAATAAATTTATAAAATGTTCATAACTATTTCCATACATTTAAACAAACTCTTTGAAATGATTTTAGTTTTATTTTTTTGGTTTATCACAGACATCTTTCAATTGCAAACTTATTTAAGTTACGATCAAACATTAAGGGATTGTTTCATGGTTGATTTTTTTTTTCTTTTCTAAAATATAACACAATATTGTTATTTCTAGATATTTTTTTTAAAATGTAATATATCTAATAATAATAATTTTATTATCTCATGATAAACGTGATAATAAATTTTTTCAATTTCATATTTTTAAAAATAAATAAATAATCCTTTGAAACAAACCCCCTAAGACATATTTTAATGAGTTCAAACCTTAGTTTACTCGGGATTAACCCCTTCCACCAAAACTTAAGTAATCCTAGCTAAATCATAAACAAGTTTTCTATAATTTATCCAAAATACAAACTAGTCACCTCATTGATCTCTTCAATTCTAAATATCCATGTGTCTCCCGTCTAAGATGAGCCCACGTCTTTATTACTCATATATATATATATATATATATATATATATATATATATACCTCAAACAGAAAAAATAAATGAGTAATTAATGCTATATTTTCTCATGTTATGTCTCTATTAGTTTTCTTAATAATTTATAAAAGGAATTTTTAAAAATATATATATATATATATATATATATATATATATATATATATATATATATCAATGCATATATATACACCTAATAATTCTAAAATGATTAATAAAAAAATATTGTGAGAAGAGTCAGAATTATTCAATATATATATAGCATTATGGGTAAGAATTATTCAATAAATATATATATATATATATATATATATATATATATATATATATATATATATATATATATATATATATATATATATATAAAATGATTAATAAAAAAATATTGTAAGAAGAGTCAGAATTATTCAATATATATATAGCATTATGGGTAAGAATTATTCAATAAATATATATATATATATATATATATATATATATATATATATATATATATATATATATATATATATATATATATATATATATATATATATGTATGTATATATATATCTATATATATATATATATATATATATATATATATATATATATATATATATAGATATATATATATATATATATGT